>NW_021940604.1:38422474-38534927 GCF_001715985.3 Manacus vitellinus
CAATGCCGTGGTCCCCACACATCTCCCACGGGGGTGGCGAGTGCTCTTATCTATCAGACCCTTTCTTTAACTATTGTGACCCACCAAAACTGGCCACGAAACATGTCACATTGCTAACTGCTCAACCGAGGGGATAGCACACAATGAAACAAAATGTCATGTCCAGACACAGATCGCTTTCACATCAATTTCTGATCATCCGCTCTGAGCAACTTCAGTTTGGGGAGACAGTAATGCATGCGACTGTCCTTCTCTACAGGAGATGATCTGCATGTAATCCACTGGCCAGGAGCTCATGCCTACAGCTCTGAAGAGTCCCCTGCTCACACATGTGCCTATCAGTGAACTAAATCATTCAGGCTACTTAGAAATGCAAAGCTAAAATACAGAGAAAACTACACTTCCAAAAAAAAGGTGAACTACCACTAGCACACACTGACACGACCTCTGTCACACTTCTGCTGAAGTCATAGCATGGAAAGAGCTCTGGTTTCTAAAGAGATCATCTGATGGGCGCAACCCAAAGGGGAAAAAGTCTATGCTGGCAGTGTTCAATGCTTCTTGCTGCCAAATTTGCCACGTGTGAAATAGGGAGAGGGACCAGCTTTCAGCCAGCCACACTAATACCTCTCACACAAATTCTGAGAGCCGTGAACCTTCATGACCCTTTGAATTTGAGAGGAATTACTGTGGCCATCTGCCTGTGTTGCCCCAAGACATTTTCTGCAGGGCACAACTTGATAATACAAATTAAAAAGAAAAAAAAAACATAATAAGCACTACTGTTACCACCAGAACTTCTGCATGGTAATGTTCGAGTTCAGCTCAGAAGCTGAAGTCTCCCAACTCTTCCAGCACATGACAGAAACAGAAACTTGAATGACCAACAGATGGCTCAGAAGAGATTAAAGTGGTGTTAATAAGCAAAGTACTATGACAGGCTGGTAAATATAATAATGTCACACTCAGTTAAAGACACAAACACTCCGCTAACTCGTGAGGTGATTTGTCCCAGGGCCTGGCCACATTATTACTGCTAGATGTAATCCTTCTAGCTAAGTATTAACAAATCAATAAAATCACTTCCCGCCATCTGTGACCAAAAGGGAAGATAGCCTTCATGTAACAGTCTGGTACTAAAGAATTTATCCATTCTTTACCAAGAAGGTAAAGCAGGCAGATGCTTCAAAACTGAAGGAAGCAGGACTGAAAAAAATAAGATGATGAGAAGAAGGTGAGGTACCACCATATGTTTAGTATCAGAAACAACTAAAACATTACATGACTGGAATGTTAATACTAGACACCATGATTATGTTGTTACAGCTATTTATAGGTAGTCCACAATCAATCCTTCAGATAATTTGGGTGGGCCTGCATATGCCAAGTAAAAGATGTAACTCAAGTAACTGCAAGTATTGATTCATTAGAGCAGTGGCCTTAGTATTCAAGAGTTGCAGATTTAAGCCCAAACTAAACAAAATATAAAAGGTCTAAGACCATAAGGTCCAAGTGTCTCTAAGATAATTTGATGAAGAAAATATAACATGAGGTTAAGTTACTCACCTTTCTGCTTATTATTTGCTGACAGTCATTTATATCTGTTCTGTATTTGTGTTGCTTGCTTTATACTTGGTCAAGCATGTGAATTCTTACTGCTCTATGTAAAATACAAAATTAATACAAAGACCATAAGATTTTACATATAGCTTCTTATAACTTTTATATACAGTTTCTTATAACTTAAAGGGAATGCTGAAAGCTCTGGCAGAATAAGGATGAAGAAAAATGATGGAAGTTGGAGTGTGGACTTGTGCTAAGCCAATACTGTGACTCAAACTGTGTTGCTAAAAAACACATAATCACAGAATCATTCAGGTTGGAAGGCACCCCTGGAGGACATCTGGTCCAGCCTCCCTGGTCAAGCAGGGTCAGCTACAGCAGGCTGCTCAGGACTGCATCCAGATGGCTTTGAGTCTCTCCAAAGGATGGGGACTCCACAGCCTGGCAACCTATGCCAGTGCTCAGTCACCTGCACAATAGAGAAGGGTTTTCTCATGTTCAGAAAAGACCCCCCCATATTTCAGGTTCTGCCCATTGCCTCTTGCTCTATCACTAGGCACCACTGAAAAGAGCCTGACTCAGTCTTGCTTATACCCTCCCATCAGATATTTATTCACACCTACAAGATCTGTCTGAGGCTTCTCTTCTCTAGGCTAACTAGTTCCATCTCTCAGCCTTTCCTCATATGACATGCTCCAATCCCTAAACAATTTTCATTGCCCTTTACTTGACCTGCTGTCTATGCCCATGACTTTCTTGTGCTCGGAAGCCACAAACTAGAATTGGCACTCCAGATGTGGCTTCGCCAGTGCTTAATAGATGGGAAGGTTCACCTCTCTCAGGCTTTTTGCAATGCTTTTCCTAATGCCTACGAAGTCTTAGACACAGCAAATGATTTTACATTATTTTTGTACAAAACCAGTAGAATTTACTAGAGAGAAATAAAGAAGAAACCATAAAAGTAATTTCATTTTTGATAGGGCTATGTGAAAAGACTTTGCTCTTATTGTCATCATTTCCAACCTTTATTGGTCATTTTCTGATTTGCACACATTTGCTTTGTAAAGATGAAATACCTGACACTGTTGGCCAACCAACGTGTGGAAAGCCCAGTCTAGTTCAATACATTATATTCCAAAGTTAGAATGATACATGACAGCCTTGAAGAGAATTTCATTGCTTGGTTAGTAAGAATTACCCCTGCTTAGTAACACTGCAAGCTGATACATAAGGCCACACAAAAGAAGAAAAAAACTCTCCTGATGGCTTCCTGAAAAACCCCAGCACCTCGGGAGACATTCCCAGAAACTTATAAAAGGATTAAGATGAAGAAAGGAGTGATATGGAGATAACACGGCCTTTCCTACTCGGGAAGTGGACCCTTGGGCCTATTTCATCTGTCAATCACCCCAAAATTAGCTTATTGACTACAGCCACTCAAACTGCTTGAAGAAAAAGGTACAAAAAGAGATGGGACCCAGGGAAATATCAGGAAGAAGTTCCATCAACTTTGCAGAGGTAACCGACGGGCTGCCTTTTCTCCCTCCAGCTTCTTTTGACGCCGCGGGGTGAGCAATTGCTTTATACATATATACTAATTTTAATTTTGCTCCGTAGTACTTTAACATTTTTACTTATTACTTTGTTGTAAGTTGCTTTTGCTTTATAGTGTATACTTAAGCTTTTTGCTTTACTTATTCTTTGTAAGTTATTTTACTTATTTTTAAGTTGCTTTTGCTTTAGCGTGTGTCTATGCTTTGCACTATTATTATTATTACAACATAGTTTGTGTGATTTTTTTGCAGTTAGACCCTATTCCAGACACAGTGAACCCCATAAATTGTCACAAATTTGCATTAATGAACTGTTAGAGTGAGTCCATTTTTAGGTGCTGACAGTTTCATTGATGGCGAAATAACTCATAGAAGAAACCTGCTGAGGAGTTTTTCTGCTGCTATTAAGTGCAGTTCCTATATATAAAAGGTATCAAATGTCCTGTCCATCTCAGCAAATATTTTAAGTGAAGGGTCTCATTAGGTGAGATGCTAACAGAACTTTTTGGACATTAAAAGACTTTGATCTCCTGTAGCAGGGACACTGATAGACAAAAAATAAAATAATACAGGTTGGACAGAAAAATCTTCTTTTCTGCCCCTTTTAACGTGACAGACATCCAAAATCTTGTCACTGACAGGCATCCTATTAAATCCATTTCTCTGAAGTCCTATCTACAGAAGACTGCTGTGAAATCTAGAAATGGAATATCAATATAGCTATTGCAATATATCAGGTAAATTACTTTCTTAAACTTGAGAAGCCAATCATTATAATGGAATCCATGGCTTTTTCTTCTCAGTTCGTAACAAGTATTCACGTATGTCCTATACATGACACATGCATATTTCTTTATTATTGCAGACCTTCCCTCAATCTTAGGAACCTTCCATCTTCCCCATATCTTCCTTTTGGATTGACCAAATGCCACATTCTGATTTTCTCAATTCCACCAATACTCACTTTTCACTAGCTGTGAGCAGTCATGATTGTTTGTTTTCTTTCTTGAGGCAAACTGAAAGAAGAAACAAACAATTTAGAGGGTTTTTCCTGTAAGTTCCTTGCCTAGAGGAATGATAGAAGACTGGGAGGAGTTTTCAGTGAGTGGGTTTGCCATTTGAGGGGCAGCCATGAAGGATGAAATATCCTGTAGCATCAAGGGCTCAAAGTAATTTTTCACGATAAGTTAATAGAAGTGGCACACTGTGACTTCTCCTTCACTCAAGAAGTCGAAGGATTTTAAACATTTCAAGGACAGACCAAATTCAAAATAAAATGTCAACATATAAAGATTTTCAAGAACCATTTTTGTTTTGGAATCCGACTCATGATTTCTCATTTCTTTAAGTTTGGTGGTACCACAGTATTTTCAGAGAGAGAAGAAAGTCTGAGCTAGCTCTAACTTGAGAAGAAATGGAAACAGTCCTTTTCAAGGCAGACAGAAAGCACTGTCCCAAAGGGATTTCATTTCAGGTAGGGATATCAGGGCCTGTTCAGGACAAGATCTGTGATTATGCATAATTTTATAATGAATGCCTACACCCTGCAGCAACTAATATCTTAAAAATTCTCTAAGGCAGAAGTCTTAGTCTTCTCTTAAATATATTTTATTTTTAAAAAAACCCACCAAAATAAACAAACAAACAAACTCCTACCTCTAAAAAAAACCTGAGGAGTTCCATTGACAGCAAACCTTATGGAGCTTGCTTTTGGATGACAGCTTTGGATTCTCTTGTGTCAAATAATGCAGCTGAGTTCACAGTTCCACCTGTTTTACTAGGCACACAAATTTGAGTCTCCTCTATCTGGATGCTGATTTTTATAAAACCCACAGGAGTTCAATGTTTTTAAACCTCTCCATTTTTGTCAGGCTTATTTCAAATTGGTCAAGAGATTCATATGTTATTGCTGGAGCACTGACAGAAAAGCAGTGCAATTACATAGCTTGGTTTCCTCTAAAAAAATAGACTAGAAACCCTGTCCCACCCCCATAGGTCTCTAATTATTCCCTTTTGCTCTTCTCAGTTTCCTCCTGTTTAGCTGTGAATTTCTGGCATGACAGTTTCCAGAAAATCATCCCATCCTTCAGGTGCAGCTTGCCAAAACTGCACAAACAGGAACTGTCACCTTCCTCCTCCTCGACATGATGCTTCTGTACATGCAGCTTCGAATCATACCCTTTTAGGTGCAACAGTGCATTTGCAAACTCCTATCTGATCTGAATCTGTTATGAGCTGATTCTTATTTCAGTCAGTCTACTTTCCAAATATGTTTGTTAAATAATTATTTTCTAAGTCAGAAATACTAACAAGGTTTTAAGTTCAACTTCATTTTCAAAATACTAAGATCAGTTTCCATTTTTTCCCCTTTAAATAGAAGAAAGGGTGAAAGTGAGGTAACTGATACCACCCTCCATCCTGAAAATCATCATCTACTTTTTGGTTCTCTTCTGGACCTTTTGTGTAAGCTGATAGTGCAGACAAATTCAACCCCATGTAGTTCGGGGGAACTCTGATTAGGCCATTGCACAGAAAGACCCTAAGTTTGCAATACATTTTTTACATCTGTCAGAAAGGCTGAGAAGTGTTATGCCTCAGACAGAAGAAACAGAAGCTCAATACTTTTAGTCAGCAATCTGGAAGTTGGAAAAGTTGGAAAATTACTCCGTTTGAGCATTGAAGTAACACAATGTTTTCTATAATTGTGAACCATATATTTTTGGAATAAGAATTTTATTGTTGCTCTAGTGGTTTTGGCGAACATTATACATTATTATATATTACTATATAATTAGTGAAGTTGCCTATAAATTTAATCAATATATACTTTTCATTATAATAAATAAAGTTGATGGGGTTTTTTTAAATCTATTTGCTGCCATTTGAAGTATCTTCACATTATTTTTGCTCCAAAAGAAAATCTTTAATAAAATCTTGAATGTTTTATGCCATGACAGTAGTAGAGAGTGCAGTAAGAGTAAGATCTAAATGACCTAATCATCAAATAAACAAAGTGCTAAAGTACACTAAGGGTTCTTGCTGTATATGTAGTCAGAAGCCCTCCAAAACCTGCCAGCAGCCCAGAAATACTATTGTCAAGAGAATATAAGAATCTCCTGGAGTTTTATCAAGCCTAATTGGCAGTAAACATCTGATTCCCTAGACAGGAGGTAAGAGGACTGCAGTGAGGGGAGAACGGTATCATTTTGCAGAGCTGTTTATACAGTGAAGGATGTACTATGGCAAGTTTTGCTTTACAATCTACTGCAGCCTTATCATAATCTCATCCATTTCTATTCACAAATTGCAAGTTACTTTAAAAGTCAGTGTTATTACTAAAACAGGCACAAGAGTCTTGATGGAACAGTTTGCCTTAAGAAGTAGCGGGGCAAAGTTTATAGGAGAAAGTATCTTTAATTATCTAGTGGATATAATTAAAGAAGATGAACAAACTTTAAGGCACAGAAGCCCTTTTACATTCAAAAAGAAACAGCAAAATTCAAGCTAAACACAGCCTGGGAAAAGTTGCTTTGAACTTTATTATTTTATCAGCTAGATAACATGAGAAAAAGAGTGTTTGAAATATGAGAAATAGGAAGGATATTTGTAAGAGAAGTAAAGCATTTGTGGAAAAGAGAAGGAAAGACAGACAGAAAGATAATTATTACCTGTGAAAGGAGATGTCAGATGAGAAGTAAGAACAACTAAATGTCGTAAAACCAATATGCACACTGAGTTGATGTCTTCAAACAAAATGTAGTTTCATCAAAATGAAAGCATTTGTCAGGAATGTGTCAGTATCTACTGCATTGTTCAACTGAAGAAAAAACGTTTTGTTTCTGTGGTGTAGAATTTCTTAATTTTGATTCATTGTGTTTGAACTTTATATTATAATAAATTCTTGAAAGAACAACCACTGATGAAAAAGATGTGACATATATATTGTATTTAAGAAGTCAAACACTTCAGTATAAGGGGCACAGATGTATTACAGAGAAAGCATTAAAAACGAAGTTGTGAAAATCCCAAAAGAACATTTTGAGGAATATTTGTTTTTCAAATAATTTTGACTCTTGCTGTTCTGATTCAGTACACTGAAAAAAGAAAAAAAAATCACATCAGAGATAATGCTCTTCTCAGCCAGTTTTACCATCTTTATAAGTGGGGAAGCTGAGGCATGGATTAAGTGACACTATCTAAGTCATCAAGTGAGTCACTAGAAATGAGAAGAAAATTACAAAGGGTCACTTGCAATTCCTGAGGTCTAACTATTCATTTGCATCCCGCATCCTAGGGTGCTCTTACAGTCAGGCTGAATAATCTACATAGTTACTTCTCTTAACCTTTCTTTAGTTACTGTCATCCGAGTTACAACTAAGGCTTGTAGTTCATAATACAGAGTAAACCAGGCAAGCTTAAACAGGCAATCTAAAGTATTTGTTTCAATATTGATCTAGAAACCAGCTGTTTCCTTTTCTCTTTCAAAAAATATTATTTTTGTTACCAAAAAGCTGCAACATAATATATAATATTCTTACTTATGTGTTAAATATCTCTTATATATATATATATATAATCCTCTCTATTTGTTCTGAGTCTTTAGCTACACAGATCACAGATATTTTTATGCATAAGGAAGTAGCAAACTGTGAAGAGGGAGGAAATTCAGAACCGTGGTGGCATCTAAATCAGTGTGTCCCAGTCAAAAGCTTTGCCCTGAATAATCTTGTTCCAACATTCAAACAATACCATACAACAGTTTATATAAAGTTCCATGTTTCCTAAATATAAAATTTATGAAGTTTGAAGTGAATAATTCCCTGATGCCTGGAGATTATGATCTGAAAATTACTTCCCATTGGTCTCCAACAGTTATTTTGTTGCCAAATAATTATATTCACAGATTACTTTGCAAGTCACCTTTAAAAACTGAAATGCTGAAAGCAAAGATAAAACTCTACCTAGGTTTTTTTCCACTTCTCCAGGTGTATGAAATTATATACTGAACTTATAAAGAGAGGTCTATGATCTCTGGTCAATACCTTAGATTCAACACGGAAAGGAATATTTATAGAAGTGTAGTCTTATGTTAAAAATAGAGTTGGAATTATATATTTTGAAACACTTTTTGTGGTCAGGGCATAATTAAAGAGGAGAAGATTTTTACAAGTAGAAGAATTTCTTCAGTTACAGTTAATGCTGTTGCCCTCTGGGCTAAAAACAAAATCAAAGTGCCACAACAGAAGATTATCAGGATGAGGAAAATGAACTAGAATTAATGAATTTGCAATGAAGGTGAAACCTCAGATGGACCTGAAGATGGACCATCTGAAGATGGACCTCAGATGTCGGTATTAGTAGAGTGAGAGTAGCAGGCTCCAGAATCAAAACTCAACAGCATAAGATCTGCTTCGGTCCTGAAAGTAAAAGAATTGGATCAAAACAACTGGTAATGTGATTGAACAGTTACCAATTACAACTGTTTCAATTCCTCGTTTCGTCCTGAAGGAACAAAGGTAGCCAGTGGGATGCTGTAATACAAGTGTACAAAATATAAAGGGATGAAAAAAGTATACTGTGTTACTGCTACAGTAGAATTATATGTTTAGTTAGAGCTTGGAATTAAACTAACCCTCTTAAAAAGAGGCACAGAGGCTGGATCGAAATGCCAGACCCCAAGAGGAAGACTATAGAATGGGGTCAACACTATCAGCCTCCCAACCAGGAGCTGAGACAGGCTGAATTAAACTGTGAGAAGTCTGGTCAACAGCCTTTTGAACAAGAGCCAACAGTGTGCCCAGGTGGCCAAGAAGGTCAATGACATCCTGGCTTGTGTTAGAAATAGTGTGGCCAGCAGGACTAGGGAAGTGGCTTTGTAGTTGGCACTTATGAGGCTACACCTTGAGTACTGTCTGAATTCTGGTCCCTTTCACTACAAAAAAACCCTTGAGGTTTTGGAACATGTCCAGAGAAGGGCAACAAAGGTGGTGAAGGGTCTGAGCACAAGTCTTGTAAGAGTTGGCTGAGGGAGCTGGGGTTGTTTAGCCTGGAGAAAAGGAGGCTTACAGGGGACCTCATTGCTCTCTACAACTACCAGAAAAGAGGTGGTAGCCAGGTGGGGCTCAGCTCTTCTCCCAAGTAGCAAGGTGTATTGGGTCTGGCTGAGCTGGAATTCATTTTCCCATAGCAACCCTCACAGTTCTGTGCTTTGCATTGGTAGCTAGAGAAGTGTTGATAACACACCAGTGTTTTGGCTACTGCTGAGAAGCACGGGCACAGCATCAGCACTGTCTCTCAACATTTCCCCCCACTTCATACAGGGGTTGGAGCTGAACAAGATTCTGGGAAGGGAAAAAACTAGGCCAGCTGACCCAAACTAACCAAAATTATATTACATACCGTGTGACTTCAGCTCAGATATAAAAGTTAAGAAAGGGAAGAGGAAGGGGGAGCATTCACTATTTACAGTGTTTGCCTTCCTAAGCAACTGCTATGTGTGCTGAAGCCCTGCTTCCTGGGAAGTGTCCGACCATCATTTGCTGATGGGAAGTACAGAATAAACCTTTTTTTTGTCTTTGCTTATGTTCATGCAACCTTTCACTTTTGCTTTACTAAATTGCCTTATCTCAACCTATGAGTTGTTTTCCATCTTATTTTGTGGAAATACCATCCATGGTGGAATTACCATCCCTGGAAGTGTTCAAAAGATGTGTGGCTATGGCACCTGGGGATACGGTTTAGTGGTGTCCACAGCAGTACTTGATTAACAGCTGAACTCTGATGATCTTTAGAGGTCTTTTCTAACCTGAATGATTCTGTGATTCTGAAGTCAGAGGGTTGGTAAGGACAAAAGTTCACTTCAGTTATCTCTGTGTAGAAGAGAGAAACTTCAGTCAGGGACATAAGCCATAGATGAAATTGTCAATGACTCTTTCATGGATCAGCTGGCTAGCAACCCCACAAGAGGAAATTAAGCCCTTGACAAGATAATGACAAAGATTTGTTCTAAACTTTCCTCTGGAAGCACAATTCTAACAATAATCATAACTCAGATCCAGCATCCGTGATACAAAAAGAGCAAAAGGCAAAAACTTTGCCACAGTTGTGCCATCAATTACGCAATAGAGAATTAAGTTACAGGTGGTTTAGAAGCTGAAGGACACCAGAGTGGAAGCACAATAACTCTGCTTACTGTATGTATATTAGGAGAAGTTTGGAAACTGGCAAAAGGAAGATGTAATGGTTAAGCCAGGAATTTAGAATTAAGAAAGGATCATTCAAAAATCTGAAGTTGTATGACAAAAAAAAAAAAAGGAGCATAGCTTTGGGTAGATGAAATGTGAAGATATAATGAAGCAGACCAAAAAAGAATTGGAGGAGTAGTTTCCTAAAGGAGCTAAAATTAGTACTACATTCTCCTCTTAAAATATTGGGAGAAAAATGTGTGGCAAGCATTTTGTAGCACTTCCTTAACTGGAATGGAAAAGGAGCAGTCAGAAGGACAAGACCAGGGCAAAGAAGTGAAATAGATTATTAGCACTCAAATTCATTATAGAAAAGATGGGACATTACAACACAGGCCTCATTTTATAAGGGGAACTCAGCAAACCATCTGTCTGAAAATTGAAGCGATTTTGGAAGGGATTATGATTCAAAAAAATACAGTGAAAAGTAGCAAATACCAAGGCCAAGTGGTATACACCTAAAAACTTAAAGAAAAAATAGATTAATGACCTGTGGCAATGTGTATTCACATCTGATGATGACTATGATCTTGAAAAGAGAAAACATGGCTCTGCCTTGTAAACTTCTTGGAATTCTCTGACACAACCAATAAATAAGAAGTTTTGTGTGATCCTGTTGATATAGTTTACTGGGAATTCTAAAAGACCTTGATAATGTCCTTCAAGAAAGGACACTGAACAATCATTGGAGAAGAGGGAAAATTCTGTCTTAAATGCATAGAATCCTGTAATTATTTAGGTTTTACTGGACTTTTGAAGATAATGTAGTCCAACGTCCTGCTCAAAGTAATGCCCACTTACACCTGAAATGAGGTGGCTTGGGGTCATGAGCAGTTAAACTTTGAATATCCTGAAGGATAAAAGGGCCACAAGCTCTTTGGGTGTCTTGGTGCACTGTCAAGAAAAGTCTTTCTTATTTCTAACCAGAATGTCCCTTGCAGCAACTTGTGTCTATCACCTCTTCTCCATTCATTGTGAACCTATGAGAAGAGTTTACCTCTGTGTTCTCTATAATCTCATTTTAAGAAGACAAACAAAGCAATTAGATTTTCCTTAAGCCTTCTCTTCAAGCCAAACAAACACAGCTATAAGTAAAACACAGTAGGAACTGACAGTCAAAATTCTCAGTAGAAGAAGAGGAGTTTGACAGAATTCTGTGCAGGGACCCGAATACTTTAGCAAAGCTATGAATGACCTGGAAAAGAGGATGAGCAGTGAGATTCCAAAGTTTCCTGATGATACAGTTATGAATGTAATAAGAACAAGGGCAGAGCATTCATGACAGAGCAATAAAATATTTTGTGAAATGCTGTGGTGAAAAACAATCTTATCTTCATATATCAAATTGTAGACTGTGACCTGACCATTACAACCCAGAAGCGAGAGAGACTTCAGGGTTGGGATAAATAGTTTCAGGAAAACATTATCTCAGTGCTCAGCAGCAGTCAAAAAAAAAAAAAATCAAATGCTGGGAACTATTCATGGCCAGGCATCGCGAACGAAGATTTGGGAAGGTCTCTACCCACGTTTGCTACAAGCACGTTGGTGGCTAAAAAGGCCAATACGAGACAGGCATGTCCGATTGCAAAAGGCACAGCAGAAAGACTCAGGTGGTAAATTCTGCAGGGCACGATTCTTTCTGCATTGTCTTTTCTCCTCAAGGGTGATCCTGCGTGCTTTCTCAAAGGCATCAGCAGTGTTACAAATAGTGTGTCTCCAGACCTCCTGATTAGAGGCCAGAGTAGACCGGTTATGGTGATCAATATGGCCAAGGCTGAGATGTTGTTTCAGGGAGTCCTTGTATCTTCTCTTTGGGGCTCCTCTCATGCAGCAGCCGGTGGCAAGTTCACCATAAAGCAAGATCTTAGGGAGGTGGTGGTCCTTCATCCTTGAGACATGCCCTGCCCATCGCAGCTGTGTTCTCAGCAACATGGCCTCAATACTTGTGACTGCTGCTTGTTCTAGAACAGATGTATTGGTCACATAATCTGACCAGTGGATGTTTAGAATTGTATGGAGACAGCATTGATGGAAGTGTTCTAGGAGACACAGGTGGTGGCGGTAGATGACTCATGATTCAGATCCGTATAAGAGAGTGGACAGCACTATGGCTCTGTAAACACTTATCTTTGTACTTTTCTTCAAGTGTTTATTTCGCCAAACTCTTTTATGAAGCTTTCCAAAAGCTCTCTATGCCTTTGCTAACCTGTTGTCTATCTCCCCGTCAATCTTACCATCCGAGGAGATGAGGCTGCCTAGGTAATTAAACTGCTGGACTGATTTGAGCACTGATTCGCCAATGGTGATATGGGGATGATGGAAGACTTCCTGAGGTGCAGGTTGATAGAGAACTTCTGTCTTCTTTAAGCTGACTTCCAGCCCAAAGAGCTCAGCAGTGTCTGCAAAGCAGGATGTTAAACGCTGCAGAGCTGCTTCTGTGTGGGCAACAAGGGCGGCATCATCAGCATAAAGCAGCTCCCGGACAAGATGGTTTAAGGTCTTAGTGTGGGCCTTCAGTCGCCTTAGGTTGAAGAGGCTTCCATCAGTATGGTATCGAATGTAGATACCATCCTGATCCTTGAGGTCTGCAGTGGCCCTTTGGAGCATCATGCTGAAAAAGATTGTGAATAGGGTTGGTGCGAGAACACAGCCTTGTTTCACGCCATTCTTTATTAGAAAGGGCTCAGAAAGTGCATTGCCATATCTGACCTGGCCGTGTTGATCCTCATGGAGTGAGATGATCATTTTAAGGAACTTGGGGGGACAACCTAAGCGTTCCAAAATCTGCCACAGACCTTTTCTGCTCACAGTATCAAAAGCCTTGGTGAGATCAACAAAGGTTACACAGAGACCTTTGTTCTGTTCCCGACACTTCTCTTGCAGTTGTCTGAGAACAAACACCATGTCTGTGGTACTCCTGTTGGCTCTGAAACCACATTGGCTTTCAGGTAGAATTCCTTCTGCTATAGCGGGTATTAGTCTGTTTAAGAGTATTCTTGCCAGGATTTTGCCAGCAATGGAGAGCAGAGTAATACCATGGTAATTTGAGCAGTCTGATTTAATTCCTTTCTTCTTATAAAGGGTGATGACGACTGCATCTCAAAGGTCTGATGGTAGTTCACCTAGTTCCCAACAGCACACCACAAACTCGTGAAATTTAGCATGGAGTGCAAGGCCCCCATGCTTCCAGACTTCAGGTGGAATTCCATCAACCCCAGCTGCCTTGCCAATTTTCACCTGCTATATGGCCTTAAGGGTTTCTCCTAAAGTGGGGGCAATATCCAATTCGTACTTCACTGGTTGTTGTGTGATGGACTGAATTACTGAGTCTTGGACTACATGGTTGGTACTGAAAAGGGTCTGAAAATGTTCAGACCATCGATTCAGAATGGAGGTTTTATCTGTCAGAAGTGTTTGACCATCAGTGCTGAGTAGAGGACTTTGAGCTTGGTATGTAGGCCCATGTGCTGTTTTCAGGGCTTCATAGAATCCTCTGTGATCACCTGTGTCTGCCCATAGTTGTGTTTTTTCAGCTAGACTGATCCACCACTTGTTCTGGATGTCACGGAGTTTCTGTTGGAGCTTGCTGCATGCAAGATGAAAGGTTGTTTTTCTTACGTGACAGGATGGCAGTGCAAGGTGTGCTTGATGAGCGGTTCTCTTCTTCCTCAACAATTCCTGGATCTCTTGATTGTTTTCATCTAACCAGTCCTTGTTCTTCTTGAGGGAGAACCCCAAGGTTTCTACAGAGGACTGCAGGATGCTGTTTTTAATATGGTGCCAGAATGTTACAGGAGAGGTATCTGTAGAATTTGTGGAATGGTTATCAAGCCTAGTTTGAAAATTAGCCTGGAATTTGTCTCTCACAGATTTTTAACTTGGAGTCTCCTCCTTGGGGTACTGCCCCTTTTAGGTTTGAATTTAAGATTGAGGTTAAGTTTACAGCGCAGCAGTCGATGGTCTGTTTGGCATTCTGCACTGGGCATCACACGGGTATGGTGGACATTGCAGACATCTCTCCGTTGCACCAAGACATAATCAGTGAGATGCCAATGTTTGGATCTGGGATGCATCCATGTTGTCTTCAGACTATTTTTCTGCTGAAAGATAGTGTTAGTGATGGTGAGCTGTTGCTCCGCACAGAATTCTAGCAGAAGTCGACCATTATCATTGCAGCTTCCAAAACCATTCCTTTCCAGGCTTCAAAATTCTTTTCTACTCTGGAGTTGAAATCATCAAGGATAATGATCTTATCATCTGCAGGCACCTTTTGGGTAAGGCAGTGCAGGTCAGAATTTATCTTTTTCAGCAGGGTCAGCTTGGAGAGTTGGGGCATATATACTAAAGAGGACAACGTGTTGCTTGTTGTGTAGTGGGAGGCATAGGGAGATAATTCGGTCAGAATGACCTGTCAGCAGATTTTCGAGTTTAGGAACAATAGAATTTTTGATCATGAAACCAATTCCTGAGAGATGCTTTTCAGTTCTGGGCTTACCTGACCAAAAGAGTGTGTAACTGGCACCATGTTCTCTGAGGCTGCCTTCCTCGTGAAGGCAAACTTTGCTGAGAGCAGCAATGTCGATGTTGAGACGTGACAGTTCATGGGCAATCAGTGCAGACCGACGCTTAGGACATCCACTATCCTCAGAATCGAGTATGGTTCTGATGTTCCAGCATGCTAGAGTTAATTTGGGTACACCTTTGGAGGCAGGTGTATATGCCTTTGTCTTTTGATCTTTGTGCGACTTCATTTGTAGAACATGTCGATACAGGGCTTTTTGCATGTGGATAAAGCCTTCAAACCTGAGCAATAGATTTTTTTAGGTGAGACACAGTGTGCGCTGAACTGAACCCACCCTTTAATCCTAAGGTTCATCTGCCAGGGCCGAGCGAGCTTGGACGGTGGCAGTGAGGTCCTCAGGATGTAGGTTTAATTAGAGTGACCTTCTCTTAGATGGATGGCCTTACAGGGCTGAACGAGCTCCATCTGCCCTGGTTTAGAGTTGTCCTTCTCTTCTGTGTGTTCCGGGCTCCCCTTCTCATCTCCCACGATGGCACAGTCCGCACTGGCAAAGCTCCCACTCTCTCACTCCTTTCCACGCCCGGGGCCAGAACTATTAGGAAAGGAGTAAAGAACAAGACAGAAAACGTGTGTCTGGATTAATGCATTCTTCTTGTACTTTGAACACAATCTGCAGTTTTGATGTCCTCATTTTAGAGAGGACACATTAAAGCTTAAAAGAAATTCAGAGAAGGACATATTTGATGATCAAATAGTACAGAATGGCTTCTGTACAATGGATGATTAGAGGGGTTGGAATTCTGCAAAAAAAAAGGTGATTTGTGGGAATGTGACAGAGATCTTCAAAACTGTAAGTAGCCCTACTGAAATGGATAGAGATCAACTACCTACTGTCCCTTCCAGGGATATTAGGAGTCATCAAATAAAATCTGTGATGATGGTTCCTCACACTTCAGGTCCCAGACCTGTGGAAATCCTTGCAGAATATATAGTAATGGAAGAAGGTTATATAAGTTCAGGGAGAGAAGTACTTTGAAGAATGATTCATGAAGAGTTGTTAAATAAACAAACTATAAAAGTCTCAGGAAATCTTCTAAGATTAAAACTGTAAGATGCTGAAAGAGTATTAGAGGTGAAATCCACATATACTTACATTGTTCTTATTCTTCCCTAAACGTGAATTTATTATCACTTTTAGAGACAGAAGGATGTTTGTTTTGAATCAGTATGGCAGTATTTATATTCCTCCTACTTGTTTTTATTGTTGGCTTTTTTAAAAATAATCATCCTCATAATTAGCCTTACATTTCAGGGCTTATGCATTCCCCAGCCTGTCTTGCTCCATTTCAATATCAGCTGAGATGTAGCCTAGAGTCTAGTCCATTTTATTGCTTTCCAAAATGAAGAAATACATATTTTATCACAACAGAACAACTTTTACTCCAACAACAGAATAAAACAAACCCAAGTGATGTGTTTTCTAAGCACAGCCTGCTCTAGTATACACTCAGAACAAAGAGATGTTCAATATCTCATTAAATGCAATGCTTAATATATCTTCTGTGTTGACAGAATGGAAACAAAACCTTTGTAAGATTGGAGATATATGAGATTTCCTTATTTAAAAAAGCTCAAGCCAGTCCTGTAAAGGATGTTTAATAAATTTTTTATAGTGACCTGACCCAAGCCAGATGCTCTGAAGAAAGCCCCAGAGAAATCTGCCAGCTGCTGCTGGTAGAAACTAACAAAATGGATGTCAGACTGAATAGCTCCTTATACTTTGCAATGGAATGGGGTAAAGAGGCACATATAGATCTTTGTCTTTTAACTGGTGATACTATAGGACACAGGTAGGCTAATGAGAGACTTGTTTTAAAGAAAAGCTGTGGTCAGCAAGAAGAGAGCAAATACAAATTTCAGTTACTTGGAAAGGATTATTGCTGGCCTTCTCATTTTGTGTTAGGGAATCTATATTTTTTTCCACTTTGATTTAAAAACCCACATTGTTTTCAGTCTAGTGGCTGTACCACAAAGGAAAAATCAAGAAACCAGAAGTCAAAGCTATTAAACTTCAAAATAAAATAACTTCTTTCTGAGGGCCAGAGATGGTTGTCAAAGGAAAGGTAAATCCATTTGTGTTGTGAGAGTTGACAGCCTCAGCTGTCCTCAGAGAATTTTTCTAACGCTCAGAGGCATCACAAACCAGAAAAGTATTGCCAATAACGGAGAGAGGCCCAAGGAAATCATAGAGATTATACTAAAGCCCTCTCAGTATTAATAACTACCCACCACTGTAGCTTAATTTATGTAGCTGTTCTGGAGCAAACCTGTAGAAGAGATGTAACATATGGATGTGGTGCATTGTAACTTACAGTATACTGCTTTATGTTATAAATCACATTATTACAATGTATTTGCCTTTCAGGGAAGGGCAGGCATTGCATCTGCTGCAACTCAATTTAACTCTAAGTGTTTATTTGAAATAGTTTTTTCATTCTATAGTAGTGCACCCTAGCAAGGGGATTTCTCTGCTTAGGTGTTCTTGTAGAGGCAACAGCTCCAACAGAGGTGCTGCTGCAGAAGGGAGCATCCCCAGAGATACAGCACACCAGCTGAATTTCTTCAGGCATAGTGGTGATTTAGTTCACATGTTTCTCGCACAGCTTTATGTCCTTAGAACACCCTGCTAAGTCTACCGACTTCCTGAAGTGTGATTATGGCTAAATCCTGGAAGTACACCTAAAGTTCTGTGAGAGTTCTTGCCCCAGAAGCTGCAAATGGCAGTTTGCAGGTCAGTAGCTTGCTGGTTATCTGGCAGCAGCCAGAGTTTCCTCAGAGACATGGTGCTGGAATTGCAGGGGTAGAGCCCCTTCATGCCGCCCTCAGGAGCATGCTGACAGGGAGCCATGGTAGCAAGCTGCTTTCTGGGCGCTTGATCTCCAGCTGTAGCACTGGCTTTGCAGCTGGCAGGCCTGGATAGGTTTGCTTTGTTAGGGATAGTGGCACAAACCCTGGGGAGTTCAGCATTAATGGCAGCCCCTGCCCTGCAAACAGCAGTACTACAAGCTGAAGAAAGGATGAATACTATATTGCTGAACTAACTAATAGTAGAGATCTCTGTCTAGACTTCCTAGTGGTTTTCCTCAGAAGTCAGAAACATGTTTCTTTCTGACTCTTCTCTCTGTTGGCAGTCTTTGAAGTGAAATACCCCTGGCATGCATCCCATCAGGCTCAGAGATCCTATTATTTTGTTTAGATCCTTACTTCATCTTGGCTCACAAAGACTCCATCTCTTCAGACCTCAGAAGAGTACTTTATCTGAAGCTTAAGACTGATTTACAGCATTGAGCACTGCCGTTGAACCACGGCTAGTGCCACATCTCACATAAACCATTCAGAAGTTAATTTCTTGTCTGAAGAGTGTGACATTTAAGCATACAGCCAGAGTGTACCAGGAGAGGGAGCATATCAAGAAACTGTATCTATCAGCATGAGAGGTGATAGTCTCAGCCAAGGACTGCTGATGATGTGGCAAAGGAGAGTGTAAGGAGATACTGAAAAGGAGTTAATGAGGTAGCTTTGTAGCTATTTACAGCATCTTCCCTTGGTGTGAAGGGCAGGAAGGATGAGAAACCAGAGGTGATGTTTAGGGGTTTTCTTGTGGCTTGTTTTTTTTGTGGTTTGTGTTTTGGTTTTGTTTTAATTTAATAGATAGAAAGTAGAAACTGGCAAATTGATGGAATAGGGGGAAAAAAAAAGAAAAAGAAAGGCTGAGTCCCAGCTATTTGGAAGACATAGGTTAGTATCTTTTGTTGGAAGTTGCCAAATTAAATGAAACATTATTGTTATGCCCCAAAACATTAAAAAGATCAATTTACAATATTTTTTCCCCTGGAAATCTTCCTGTATTTTAAAGTTTCACATAAGATAAGGTACCAAGACAGCACACCTTTGGCTCCCCTATACTCTTGTAGCCAGCAGCTAAGAGGCTTCAGAGCTTTCTTTTAACCCTTATTCTCTTAGATGGCATTCACAGAGCCTGTGGCCAGTGAACTGAATGACCTAATGGAAAGATTTCATCCTTTCCGAATATTGGTAATAAGATATAAGTAGGGCTTATGCATGTCTGTCAGCCATCCTTTGAGATCTCACAGGAGGTCAAATGTGATAGTGAGGAGAAGCAGAGATTCCTTTGCCAATCCTCTTGTCTTCCATTTGAGTATTGGAGTATCAGACTTGCAAGAGTATGAGAAGAGGAGAAAAGATGGTTAACTCTGTATAAGGGGGTAAAGTGTCTAATGTGACTACTGTGTGAACTGTGTCTAATGTGAACAGAGGGCTGAAAAAGAGGTAGGGTTGGAATAAATACCTAAACAGAGTAATTAATGTATCACCATTTCTTACAGGCTTTCTGTTTTGCCTATTTTAAGTGGTTTGACAAGTGTTAAGTGTGGCAAATATCGGTTCCTTTAGTATCTTAGTATCTTAAGTATATAGAATCACAAAAAACCAAGTGAGAAGAGGCTTCAGGAAGTCACCTGGTCTATCCTCCCACTCAAAGTGATCATTTATGATCAATCATCATTGCTGGTAGACATTTGTCTACCCTGTTCTTCAGGGTAGCTAAACTATCCCGGAGACTGTCTATCTTTACTCTTAGCAAGCTACACCTAAAGTCAAACCTAAATCTACTGCAATTTTAAGCCAGGGGACATTCTCATCCCTTTCACAGAGCCTTTAACACATCTGAAGATTTCTATCTCATCATTGCTCAGTATTCTCCCCTAAAATGTGTAAATTTTATTCTTAATGCTATCATGAGGGAAGTGGCTACACAAATCTTTTGAATAACGTGAGAGAAAGGTACAGGAAAGTCATGGGCAAATGAAACAGCCTACAACAACTGCACTTGTACAGTTTCTCATTTCACATTTCCTAGAACATAGATTCAGTATCCTAATATTGTGATGGTATTTAGACATACTTTGGTTTTGAGAAGTGCATTCAGATTATGATTTTAGATCCTTTGTATCACAGTCTGATCTGCGTTGATGGAACTAAGAGGAATCTAATAGGACCTCACCTCATGGAGGTGTAATGATTTATCTGCACTGTCCATTTCAGAGTCTTTAGGAATGCTGATTTACAACTGAAGTAGCCCCACTGAATTAAGTATCATTTAAGTATAATGCTACAAGAATTACTATTATAAAAAATTCTTATAACTGTTACCTAAAAAAATAATGCATAAGAAATTTCTTATACATAAACCAAATAATTCTTTAAAAAAGCCAAGTGTTAGAATAATGCTTTAGAGTGACACATAAGCAAAAACCAGATAGTTATCAATTTCACGCAAAACTAGGATAGATTAGGATCCTGATGAGGTATTTGTTTCTCATTATGATTACAAATGCAGCTTATTAGACCGGGGCCCTGTCTTGCTGCTGTAGGTTACCACTCTGCTGTAGTACTATAAATGCAAGGGTCAGCAATTGCTAGGGTCCATTCAGTCTCTCTCCTCCATTTATACCCTTCAAAGAGAAAAAGTAAAAAAAGGTAGAAAGAGATTCTGTTTCTATTTCTGTTAAAGTTAACACAACAGGATCCTACAGGCTGTAGGTGTTGCTGCACAAGCTGGTCTGCCTTCTTTTTACTGTACTAGATCTGCCTTCTACCAGCTGAGAATGCCATGGAAACAGAGGTTGGGAAGCAAAAGCTGGTCAGATTGGGTATCAGGGATTTGATTTTTTTTAGTACCTCTATCAAAGGAGACTTTATTTGGAATGGCAGTGTGAAACATTCTGCCCCATTTCTAGTGGTCTCTATGGCAGTGACAACATTCTCACTGGACAAAGACAAAATAGTGTGAAAAGGTAAGTGCAGGAGTTGCTTGACCTGCTATCTCCTAAGGAGTACTTAAAAAAAACTGAGAGTAATTAGAAAAGTGAAGCATGCAGATGCAAAAATATTTTTAAATGCAAGCAAACTAGTTTACCTTACTCAATACTGGTGGCAGTCAATGAATAGCATAAATTAACAAAGGTGAACACCAACAATGAAAAAATATGGAAAAAATCTTTATAGTTTTAATAGTGATAATTATACTTTATTGAATGACTTTTCTAATATGTTAGCAAATATCTTGCAAAATAACATTATCTTTCTAGTGGTCATGCTGTTATCACTTCTTGTCTATGTCAATAAAAGCCTGATCTTAACGGTTACAAATAAAGGAACTTACCACAGCAGTATCTCAGTGCAATTCAAAGTCCTGGAGTTGATAGGCCTGTAGCTCACAGTGCAGTTGCCATGATTCAACCATTTCTCCTTATCAGGTACTACCAATATGCACAGTTTTAACCTTCAACGAATGTGGGGCAATACACTTTTAGTGTTTCAGTTTGCAGGGAAGAATAATCAAACTAAATGGAAATGCTTTTAAAATTGCTCTCCTGGGCTCCACTGAGCTTAGTTAGTGATTTCAGAGGAATTAACCTCCCATCAGCCTATGAATCCAAATCTTCAAACATGTACAGAGTTGCTGTAGAATTGCTACAGGTCATCTGACATCCACTAACCCATTAAAGGCTAGGAACTGCATATGTGAGCTTACATTATTTGGGAAACAGGTCTGTAACATGCTACTATGGAGTTCTCCAAATATTAACCAGTTCCTAGCAATCTTAATTGGAACAAAAACCCCAGGAACACCTAATAACATGAGAAGTCTTAACCCCTGCATTATGACAGACTATCAGGGAAGAATGTATGCCTGATTTTGTATCAATTTAAACTTGCACAGATTGTCAAGGTTTTGTTGTGCCTGGCACTGTCTTGAGCTAGGAAAACTACAGTCATTCATGTTTCAATATTAAATGAAAGTGTAAAGATGGTCATTATCACTGAAATTGTTCAGTAGTATTTATACATAAACATGGCATTAGTGACCAAGCAGAATACATTTAATTACAATAGTTGTGACAAAAAAAAAATCCAAAACTACTTAGCTGGTCTTGTGTTTTAAGGCTTATCAATTTCCAGCCAAATAATAGTTTGCATTAAGCATCAATCAGTGCCCTAAAATAGGTTGTTGATAAACAAGACTTACATCAGGTAATCCTTGGAGTTGCTTGCAGAGATCCAAGAACATAGATCTGAGAAGTGTGAACAGTCACATTTATATCATAATGATAATCAACAGTGCTAATACAATTAAAACAGATTAACTATGTAAACAGAGGAACCTAGCACCATTTGCAAGCTTGTAGGTGCTGCAGTCACTTGTGCGGGCTTGACAGACATGACTAAAGGGTTTATAGGACCCCAAGTAGAATATTCCATGACATCTAATTGACATTAGATGAATTTGTTTATAAATCTGAATTCTGCTCTATTATCACAAGGTTACCCACCTAGATGATCAAACGAAGTCAGGTGATGTAATTTTTTTAGATTTCAGTAAAGCTTTTGATACTGTCTCTCACAGAATCTTTCTGGACAAAATGTCCAGCACACAGCTGGATAAACACATCATGTGGTGGGTGAGCAATTGGCTCATGGGTTGAGCACAGAGGGTAAGAGTGAATGGGGTAACATCAGACTGGTGACTTGTCACTAATGGGGTTCCACAGGGCTCAATCTTAGGCCCTGTGCTCTTCAACATGTTCATAAATGACTTGGACTCAGGACTGGAAGGGATACTAAGTGATTTTGCAGATGACACAAAACTGGGAGGAGCTGTTGACTTCCTCAAAGGCAGCGACGCCCTGCAGAGAGACCTCAACAAATTAGAGGACTGGGCAATCACCAACCATAGGAAGTTCAACAAGGGAAAGTGCCGGATTCTGCACTTGGGATGGGGCAATCCCAGATGTACGTACAGACTGGGAATGAGATACTGGAAAGCAGTGCCATGGAAAGGGACCTGGGACTCCTGGTTGATGACAAGTTGAATCTGAGTCAGCAGTGCCCTGGCAGCCAGGAGGGCCAACCGTGTCCTGGAGGGCATCAGGCAAAGCATTGCCAGCCAGTCAAGGGAGGGGATTGTCCTGCTCTGCTCTGTACTGGTGCAGCCTCACCTTGAATATTGTGGCAGTTTTGGGCACTGCAGTATAAGAAAGATATTAAGCTCCTAGAGAGTGTCCAAAGGAGGGCAATGAAGATGGTGAAGGGCCTTGAGGGGAAGCCTTATGAGGAGTGTCTGAGGTCACTTGGTCTGTTCAGCCTGGAGGAGACTGAGGGGAGACTTCATTGCAGTCTACAACTTCTTGTGAGGGGAAGAGGAGGGGTGGTGACCACTGACAGGACCCAAGGGAATGGCCTGAATTGTGTCATGGGAGGTTTAGGTTGGATATTAGAAAAATGTTCTTCACCCAGAGTGTGGTTGGGTACTGGAACAGGCTCCTCAGGGAAGTGGTCACAGCACCAAGCCTGACAGAGTTCAAGAAACATTTGTGTGATATTCTCAGGCACGTGGTATGACTCTCGTCATCCTGTGCAGGATTAAGAGTTGGGCTTGATCCTTTTATGTCCCTTCCAATTCAGCATATTCTGTGACTCTGTGATTCTATGATTACATTGTAACCTTTCCACTGCTTGTGAAAGATGGAAATTCACATTGCTAGTACCAACACAAGCTTATGATTGGCACCTCTTTTCAGTATTGTAAGATGTTACCCAGAAGAGAATGCCTGTTTATTTTGCCTGACATATTTTTGCTCATTCTGACCCACTAAGCCAGAAGATCCAATGAGTATAACTAAGTCTAAAGTGTATCTGACTGGAATCATAAACTGTGTTTGTATCAATAAGTTAGAATATCACAAAATTAACATAGACATTAGAGATCAGCTGTATCTACTTTTAGTTTGCAGCAAGGTTTTATCCTACACTGGCTATCATCTCTGCCAAACAATTCTTTTTCTTGGTTCCATACAGCACAAGCCAGTCAGTTCCTACAAAGAATATAAATAATCCCATGTTAGTTTGAAGGCTAAAAGTGCTTAAAAAGTGTGGACTGAGCCAAACTGCTCTGGCTGGTCTGAGGGTCCCAATACAGAACCTCTCTCTGTTAGGCTATCCATATGGAGTAAGTGTACCTACAGAAACCCTTATGACTTCTTGTCTTCACAAGTCACAGCTCCTAACTGCAGAAGCCAGTCTGATCTGACAAGGACCAAGAGGCTTCTTCCAGATTTGAAATGGCACCATTTCTTTCTCTGCTGGATGATATGTCCTAGCTCAGGAAGACCTTTCATGTTTCCAGGTTTCACATTTTTCACTGTGAAAGTAAGAGGTAAAAGCAAAATTATGGCTTGGATACCTTCTTTACCCAGACTTAATTTAGTCTTTAGCACCTAGAGATACAGCTATTGGGCCTGCACTTTAATTTGGACAACACATTGGATGTTCAGCAAAGGGGATCTGATAAAGGATTGCAACCTGCTTTGCACAGTTTGGTGCAAAAAATTGGTGGTAAAAAATTGGCTGAAGTTGGATAAGATTTGACAGAAGACTACCAGTATCTTTTTTCTGGTATGAATGTTGAATCATTTTGAAGTATGCTGCATACTGAATAATTAAGCCTCAACCTGTTAGACATTTGGTTTAGATCTCTAATCCAGAAAGCAAACTGGTTAAAGCTTCCTACACTGCACCCTCCCTTGAAAATCATAAAATTTAAAGAAGTTAGTAGCTAAATACAACACATGTTTATATAGCCAAAGACTAAAAGCTCAGAGATTGACTGCCTTGAAAATTGAGGTCAAATTGTGAACAGGCTAAAAATCATGATTCCTAGACCTGTGCTTTAGTTAGTAAACTATGTGCTATGTCAAGGAGCAACAAGAAAGAGCCCACTTCGTGAGAGAATATGAGGAGCTGGCCACAATGCAGGTAGGTAGAAGCAACGACCACACTGAAAAAGGTACAGTCCCACTGTCCAAGCAAGACAAACAGAGCAAGGTTGACAACAGCAACAGGCTCAGCCAATAGTCCAGTGATCAGACACATTCAAAGAGACATGTTAGGTTTGGGGTCAATCCAGGAAGTCCAGTCAGCAAGTCAGGATCATCAAGAAACAGAGCTGGATACATCTCTACTTACAGTGTAGTTCAGGCAAGGACTAGGGCCTGAGCCTGAGCTTATGGACCAGAGGTGGAGGATGTAGAGATGGAAGTTCCAGATATTCTCAGGGCAATCAATGTTAATTGGTGCATTCAGGGAATGCACTGTATTTCCTGTTCCTTATGTCTATAAAGAGGAATTTTAGGCATTGCTATTGTTACTTTTCTTGAAGTGACAGAGTTTTTCAGTAAGTGTATGTAGAACTCTCTTTTTACAATGTTTCAAGATCTTCCTTAATATGTTTTTTAATTATTCACAATTTTAATAATGTGATGCTATAGTTATAAAATCCTACTACAATGTAAGTAGGAGTAAAACAAATCTTTTGACCAGATTACCTCACAAACCAAAAACACATGCATTTCCCAAAAGGTAATGTGCATTGGGAAATACATTAGGTGAAACTAATGAGAGCTGGTGGCTCCCAGAAGAGATCTTACCTCATGACAAAATTGTCTAACAATTGTTGGACACCCTTATGACAGTGTGTGAATATTGCAATGAGATTTCTAGAAAAGCAAGAGGTGTAAGTTATCTTGCTTGTGATTGTAACTGGTGTTGGATTTGAATAGGTACATTTGAATAACCAAACACCAGCAGCTACTGGGAGCTAGAAAAAAAGCAAAGCTAATCTGATAGGACCTGTCAGAGTCAGGGACAGTGTAGCACTTTTCTCTTCATGTGAGATCATTTCATGAGGACTGTTCTTCCTTTGGTCTTCTGATGTGCCAGCTGAAGGGGGTGAGGTTGTGACCTCTTCATTTTACTAGCATAGCTGCTTGACAGCAAAGGATACACCAACACCTACAAAGACCCACCCTATACTGTCCTCTGACATTCAGAGCCTTTTGTTACCTTTTCAAATTTTTTATATGACATCCTGCTTTTTCTTAGAGCTTAGTCTGTAAAGCCCATTTGTGTAGAGAATATTTTATTTTTTAAAGGTGAAGATGATGAAGAGTGCAGATATGACAGCACACTTGCATTAATGTGTTTACTTTAAATATTGCACTCAGTTCAGGAAATCTCATGGATTTCTCTGTATGGCAGGGGAGCCAAATCTTTAGCAGAATTTTGTCATCCAGTAGAATTTTGTCTGCTTCTGACAACTAAAGTTCAAATCTGCCTGAAGAGTTCCTAAAAATTTATGGAGAAGTAATGAAGATTATTCGGGGAGAGAATACTTCTTTGTAAGTGAAAATAAATGAAATTGCTTGCAGTGGAGACAACTGCAATAGCAAGTATTGAGTTAAGAAGTACTAGCACTAGCCTTTAAAAACTCCTGACTCTACATTTTGAACAGTGACTGGTGATGTAGGTGTTTCACCCTAAATTATTCAAACTAAGATGCCTCAAACAGTTTTCAATTTCACAGTGAATGAATACTTGCTTTTTGGAAATTAGTTTCCGCAAGTTATTTTGAATTAAGTACACAAACCAAATGACTTTTTGAAATTTTAATCAAAGTATTAAATGTATATTGCATTACATGCAATGAAGTTATGGATGGACCCATAGAGTGATGGTGAATAGAGTTAAATCCCATTGACATCCAGTCACAAGTGGGGTTCCCTAGGGCTCACTATTGGGGCTAGTTCTCTTTAATATCTTTATTAATGATCTGGACAGTAACTTTGCAGATGACACCAAATTAGGCAGTGTTGACCTAGCAGGAAGGCTCTGCGGAGGGATCTGGACTGGCTGAATTGGTGGGCTGAGGCCAACAGTATGAGGTTCAATAAGGCAGAGTACTGTACATCAGGCAAGTACTTCAGTTACAACAGCCCCATGCAGCACTACAGGCTGGGGGCAGGTGGCTGGAAAGCTGCTCAGCAGGAGAGGTCCTGGGGGTGTTGGTCAACAGCCCCTGAATATTGGCCAGCAGTGTGCCCAGGTGGACAAGAAGGCCAATGGCCTCCTGGGCTATATTAGTGTGGCCAGTGTGGCCAGCAGGACCAGAGTAGTGATTGTCCAACTGTACTTGGCACTGGTGAGGCCACACCTGAGCTCCTGTGTTCAGTTTTTGGGCCCCTCACTATAAGAAGGACATTGAGGTGCTGGAGCATGTCCAGCGAAGGACAATGAAGCTGGTGAAGTCTTGTGAAGAACATTGAGGGAGTTGGGGGTGTTTAGCCTGGAGAAAAGGAGGTTCAGAGGTGACCTTACCGCTCTCTACAACTACAAGAAAGGAGGTTGTAGTGAGGTAGGGGTCAGTCTCTTTTCCCAGCTAACAAGTGAGAGACCAAGAGGAAGTGGCCTCAAGTTGCAACAGGCAAGGTTTAGACTGGATTTTAGGAAAAATTTCTTCACTGAAAGGATGGTCAGGTTTTGGAACAGGTTTCCCAGGGAAATAGTGGAATCACCATCCCTGGAAGTGTTCAAAGGTGGGTGGATGTAGCTCTTGGGGGATACAGTTTAGTGATGAACATGGTGGTGTTGGATTAATGGTTGGACTCAAGGGTCTTAGAGATCTTTTCCAAACTTAATGATTGTGTGATTCAAAGTTCATTATTGCTAAAGTGTTTTAGAGACATAGTGGAATTAGGAGCTCTATGAATGTATGGATTTTTAAATGTAAGATTCCAAATAAGTTTTGGTGAGGAAAATATTACTTACCATATTATCACACATTTATGGGTATTGCAGCTAAATTCTAGGCCTTTCTATTAAATTTATGAGACAAAATATCATAACCTCCGCATTGTTTGCTTTATTAGTCACTTTTTTCATTTTTTTCCCACTTAAGTATTTCTAATAATCGAATTAATAGCAAGATAATAATCCACTTAGAAATTTTTGTCTTATTTAGGTAAATCATTCCTCCTCATATTTTCTGCTGACAGGTAAAAGGTATTCTTTCAGCCCACTAAGAATGCAATTAACTATAGGTGGAATAACAAGATGATGATATTAATCAAGAAGAGCTAGGTAATTTTAGAATTTAGTCTTTGGTTTTAGTATTACCAGAAACCAAATCATTCTTTGGTATAGCAGCACATATGGCATATAATATCACCCACTGTTCTGAGGCACCCTGTTAGACAACCATATGTGCTGAAAAAAGTCTCTGGTTGTTCAGGAGCTTATTCAAGATTGACTGGCTGCTTTTTCTCAAAATGTCCTTGATTTACTGTTTCACATCTAAATTAGAATTTTTAAACTGTAAATATTCATGTTCAGTTTTAAAATGCTACAGCATGTATAATTTTGGCCTGAAATATAGAGCTTCATTTCTACCAGACAAAACCAAGCAACTCCTTGACATTCAGGAACTAAAAAGAAACGTTTGTATTCTAATATTGCAGTCTAAGCATTATTAACTTCCTTACCTAAATCTTTTTCTTACTTTACTCCCTACCAATACAGACCTCTAGATGTGACTTTCTTAATGATTGTACACTACAGTCCTTATTTCACCTCTTGTATTTTAGTATCCAGTTTGCACTTACAGTCTCTAAGTTCTCTGTGGTTTGAAGAGCAAAACATCCCATAGGAAATGTATGTAAATAGCAGCAGTTATGGGACAACAAATAATGAATCTTTTGTGAGTCAGCTTTGTCTGCTCTGAATAATACGGTGTAGAAGATAGCCCATCACAATAAAAAGGATATTGTACGATATTTGCTTAAAGGAAATGTTAAATCATGGGAATATATAGTGAAAATAAGAGTGGAAGAATATTTTACAATGCCAATTTAGTGTGATAGAGTGCAGAATAAAGCCACACAATGAAATATTTTATAAACAGTTTTAATGGGAATTAAAAGGTAGGAAGACATAAATTTCAGTTAACACAAAAATAGGTAATGTTACCTCTTTGACATAAGAATTCCTTTGCTAAAGGAACTGAGATAATTTAACTCAGGTTTTAGTAAAGAGTATGACTTAGGACCACACAAAACCTGCAAAGTGCATAATAAGGGGACTCAGAAGTTACAGTCTGCAACATTGTCTGTCAGTATGGAATCGTCCTAGGGTAGTGTGCCTCTGATGGATTTCCTTATGACTAAATTTCCCAGTATTCAACATTCTCCTTAGTGACTTAAAAGTAAATATAAAATAAGTATTAATAAAAGCCGCATATGACATGAGGATTGCTAGAGTGGTAACTAACAGTGAATATAGATAAATTAGTGTGATTTGGGTCAGCTGGTAGACTTGTCTATTCAAACACACTAATTTAATTCAGCAAGACACAGCTATCCCTGCAGAATACTGAATTCTCAACTGAAGAATAGGGAGTTTAAAATAAATT
Source organism: Manacus vitellinus (assembly GCF_001715985.3). Lineage (NCBI taxonomy): Eukaryota > Metazoa > Chordata > Aves > Passeriformes > Pipridae > Manacus > Manacus vitellinus. The sequence continues at coordinate 38,451,740 of NW_021940604.1, forward strand.
GTGGATTCACAGTGGACAAGAACCTGATTTCTCATTGTGATGCTGTGGCACAAAGAGGTAGCAAAAGCTGTGAATGAACAAACAAATAGTGAATAGAAACAGGGAAATATTTTTTACTCTGCATGTGGTATTGGTGACACCAGTGTGCCACCTCCATGTGTGGTACATACATCTTAAAACTAGTGCCGAAAAACTAGAGGGAAGGGCAGAAAAGAACTGCAAATATATAATGAAAGACATAAAGAGCTCAGCACTTATTTTTAGCAAGGAGGATATTATGAAGTGACTTGAATATATTTTCTTTATAAAGAAAATACCAACTTATCTTCCCTAGGAGAGAAAGCAATAATACTGGGAGAAGGTTTGGTTTTGTTTTTTTTTTTTTAATTCAGGTCTATCTTCCTTTCACAAGGCAGTTTTAATCACAAAAATGTCTGAAATCAAGTAAGGGGTAAATGGGTAAAATGTGAGGATTTATGAAAGGCAGAGTGACAGGCTGAGTAATTAAACATCCTTTCTGATGCTAAACACCATAAATCTATGATATGTAGATGAATTTGTTTTCTCCCATCTTCATTTGGTTGTTCCAAAAATAGATTTAATTGTGGTAAGTATTAATCCCATTTCTTTCCAAAAAGCGCTGGCACTTTCAAATGGAAAAAATATTAGTTATTATAGAAAATCTGCAAATATTAAGTGTAAATGTTTATATTGACATCACCCTGAGATGAGTGGGCAGATGACGATATCCTTGTGAAATGGCATTATTATGGATTGTTGAGTATAAAGAGGAGGGGAAAAATCATTTATTCATAGATGATACTGTAAGGGTTCTTGTACTACTTCATCTAAGTATATCGTATATTTTTAAAGTGTTCGGGCTTTCAGCTACCAGCTACTCCCACGGAAGTTACTTCCGACAGGACCCACGGTGGGGTCCTTTCAGCACCATGGCCAGCGTCAACCTCCTGAGCACGGCTCTCCGGGCTTCCCACTCCTCCTCCTGCAGGCCTTATGCTTCTCGGAACAAAACGCTTTCTTTTGTAACATTCGGTGGATTACTTTGATTATCTTCCATAGAGAAGTCATAGTAATGATGGACAAAGTGAGAGACTTGTGTTTTGAAGTCATTAAAGATGCGTAGGTGTACAGTCCATGCAGTCAAATTGCAAACAACAAACTGCAAGTGAAAACCTTGTCCTGCTGGTGACCATCATTGACAGGATGCATTGCCAAGTCTGGTGTGTGGTGGGATGGCCTCGAACAGCAGCCAAACACCCAGAGAGCCTTGTGTTCACTCTTCCCTCCTTTGCCTTCTCACAGTGGGAATGGGAAGAAAATAGGAAGAACAAGAACTCATTGTAAAAAGTGATACACACACAGGTAAACCCAGATGACCAAACCACAGCTAAGGTATTAAGGAAAAGCTTATTCTGAGGTTGGAAGCCCCGAATACACTGTTAAGCCAAACAAACAAAAAGCATGTCTATGAGAAGTTTACTCTCGTCTTGCAAGAAGGGAGTTAACTTCTCAAAACAGACAAGCAGAAAATAGGCAGCACTATTCATGGGAAATAATTTTCTCCCACAACAGGTTTTTCCCAGGCCTAGTTTTCCCAGCAGTAAAAACCTCCTTAAGCAAAACTCTTTTTTCTCCTCAAATAAATCTTCTGCATTTAACTTTCTTTCCCCATGCTCATGTATCAAAACAAAGATCATTTACCAGTTACTGAAGTTGTTATAAAGGCTCAATTTGGGGAATTTAGTTTAAAATACTTAATTATTTATTTGGGTATTGGGAAACAAAGATGACAAACATCTAAATACGTAGGGAAGACACCTTTTTTGTCCCACTTCCCAGGTTCAACTTCAATCCAGACACCTCTCCTTCCTGCTTCCGAATCTCCACTCTCCACACCAGGAGTGATCCAGATGGTGGTGGCAGGAGCTCCAGTAGAGGATAGTGCCACGTGAACTCTGCAGGCACCAGCAGAGAAGAATTCTGCTTCCCCCATGTGTTTTTTTCTTCCCCTCCCCACCTGGTCCTGTGAGGGGGAAGGGTATGGGGGTGGATGTGTGTGTGTGTTCATCCTTAAGAGGCAGTCCCTCCAAAACAATGTTGGAAAAAGGGAATAAAATACAAAATCTCCTTTAACCATGACACCAGCTTTACCATGGAGTACTTCCTAGTGCTGTGGCCTTATTGTTCCCTCTGTTGATCACTTGTTCCATTTCCCTTGGTGTCTTCTGCCTTTTCTTAAATACATCCTCACAGAGGCACTACAAATTCCTCCTATTTACTTTAGCTTTGGCAGTGGATCCATTGCTGAGCTGGCTTGAACCATCCATGCCTGGCACAGGGCAGTCTCTGACTTACTCCAACAGAGGCCACCTTTGCAGGCCCCCGACTACCAAAATGGCATTTATACCCTGCATATAATGTCATAGCTGAGCTAAAGAAACTAGCTTTGGAAGAGATCAATGTGTTGAGCACAGCTCAGTAGTCTTTTTTATATGAAAGAAAGTGCCCCCTAAGGACTAGAGAAACGGATGTTTGGCTCACTGCATCTGAGATCAAAACAAATGCATTATTTTCATTTGCCCTGGTTCCACAAGGTCTCATGGACTCATTTCAGATTTAAAGCACAGATTTAAAGTTGAAGGATAATGAGGATAAAATTCATTTGTTGTCCTCTTTGATTGAATTGCCCCTGCATTGTGCGTTGAATAATTATTTGCAGATGTGCAAAGAAAATGTAGAATGCTACTTTACTGATTTTCCGACATGAAAATCTATAAAGACTCAAAGGATTTGGAAATTAGGTGTCTTTCACCATTGATAAGCCAGACCTCTTAAGAAGTATGGGTATTCTTGATAACAGATGTGAATATAGCATGCGGCAGAAAATCTCTCTTAGATCAATCTAACTGTTGCAAAGAACTTGCAGCACCACAAACTTTCAAACATGCCCCCAAGATATGGAGAGAATCTGTGCTGTAGGTACGAGACTGCATGGAAGACCATGACATTTTATCTTCACAGTTACTATTTATGCTAGCTAGGTTAACCTGGAACTGGCAAAATTGCAAATACCAGATCCATAATTCCACTTTGTTTTTAGACTCATTTGATGTATCAGAGACTGGCTTGGTGCAGCTTTGCTTACCTTTTGGGATTTCTTTGACCTATTTTGCATAGGATTGATATCAGTGCAGCTCCATTAATTTCAGATGCATAAATCCAGACTTACATGAACATAAATGTCATATGTATGATGACATCCATATGTTCTTCATTATATTCATGGACAATAGTCTACTAACAAGTCAATCAACCTCCTTCCAAACAAGCAGACTAATAAAAATAACTTATCAATATCCACCTATTGCTTTTTTCACATACAAAATGAAATCACATCAAGCAAACTAAAAAGCCTCAATGTTTCTTCTGTCTTTAATAAAAGGGGAAAAAAAGGTAACTATTTTCTATCATGCATCCAAAATTCTGCTTCTGGTGAATTGTATGACTTTAACAAGGTTTTTTTAGTTTGCAGTGGATGAATTAAAAATTAACTGCTGTTTAAATATTCATTAATAGAATTTGTGTCATAAACAGACCAAACTAATGTCTCATTACAACAGGGGTGTCCATCATTGTCCACTAGCATTATCCTACAAAAAGCATATTACGTGTTATCTATAGATATTTGTATGTTCTATTATAAGATTGAGATTGCACTGAAGTTGACTATTACATAGAAGATGCAGAGTCAAATCACATCACCTCTTCATAGGCAATATAATCAGATTTCCATCACTGTTACCACTTTTAAACATCTTTATCTTTATATGAGTCTGTTGCACCCAAACCTGGAAAACTGAATTGTACTAGGACCAAATATCCTTATATAAGAGCAATTTCTGTCATTTTTGTATTCAGAGCACAATGATTAAGCATGTAACAAGTCATTTGTGTCCAGACACCCATATGTCAGACATTCCTACAGAATATTTTATAGAGTACAATTGTTTTTTCTTGTTTTCATCATAGCAATTTGTTTTAGTGAAAAGATTGTTGGGAAGTGAATAGGTTGAGAAAAAAAAATGTCAGAACATCGAGTACCTCCATTAACACAGGATGTTCTAAAGCTCTGGAACAGCTTTTCAAAAATATGCAGTGTTCAGTGTTTCTCAGTGTTCCCTGTAAAAGACAGGATATGAATAGACTGTAAGAAAGTAAACTTCGCCCAGGTTCTGGAAGTGTTCAAGTAGAAAAATACACTGGTAGCATCCTTGAAAATTATGAAGTAAAATTTCTAGTTTTCTCTCCTCCCTCACCTCTACTTTGATTCTCAAAAAAAAAAAAAAAAACCAAACAAACACTTGATTTTTAAATGGACCTTCCAAAGCTTTGATTTTCCTGTCATGACTTAAATGGGTAAATAGATAAATTGTCAGTAGTTAAAGATAGAGGTATAGCAGGAAAATTTTGATGATTAGCATAGCTCCTGTGGAAACATACCTCTATGCAAAAGTCAAAGGGTTTCATCCAAAGGCAGTCCGTGGTTTCTTTAGAAAGTGAAGGCTTTGACAAAACAACATTGCAAATTATTATCTTTATGAATTTAGTAACTTGTTTTACTGTAATTTTAGCTGATGACTAGACTTCCTGGCTGAGATGTTCAAAACCCCACTGTTTCAGTAATATAGGCAGTTAAGCAGAGATCACATTCTCACGCACTCAAAGTGCCTACATTTTTAATGAAATCATGTTGAAATTAGGTACCTAATAGAGAACGTAACTGTATTCTATAAAAAAAATATTTCTTTACTTCTTGTCATTTTGACACTTGTAAAAAGTTTTATTGCTTTACACTTGTCAGCCTTTGGATTTATTCAATTTCAGTCAAGAAGTTGAATCTTACAATAACCAAGTCTTCTTTTTATACCAGTGGGGCTTTTCAGCTTAGGTCTTCAGATAGCATATTTGTAAAAAATTGTGTATGCTTCCCCCTCCAGCAAGAGGTTTGCCCTTCATTGTAGAAGCCTTCATTTTTTCTTTCCTTCCACTTTGCTGTTATGCAGAAATGCAAGACCTCTGTTTTCAGTCTGGGCCTTACATGGTGGAGTAAACAGGAGCGCTTTCACACCACCTCCTGTCGATGTTGACATGAAGCAGCTTCAACCACAGCATCAAACTGAAGGGACACAATGATAATGAAAGGTGACAAAATGGCAGCTAGAAGCTAATCAAATGAAACTTTGCAGTTCTTGACTTGTTCTGTGTAAAAGGGCTCATCATAGACTCAACAGTTTTTTTGGGGGGTGTCTGAATCTCAGCCTTTGGTTAAAATTTAGATGGCAGATTTACATCTACTCTGTCTTTCACCTGTGTTGTTTCTCTGTACATTGCACTACTATGCTGGAAGAAAATGGAAAGATATACAAACAGCAGGAATGAAAGTCAAGAGGAGGTTTCTGAAAAGAGCACTTGCCCTTAACAAACCCTTGTCAGGTCAGCAGGTACCTTGGTGTATGCACAATGGAAGGTGCTGTGGGTAGCAGAATAGATAAAATGACTCCACAGAGGTTATTATTTTCACTCACCTGAAAACGATGGACTTCAGCTGATGAAAAAGTAAAAAAAGAAAATTACAAATTCCAGAATGTTCAAAAATTTCTGATGTAATGTCTAGATTTTTAGAAAATTTTCAAGTCTGGAATTGGAAAAATATATTCCTCTGACATTTTCCTATGAATTAGCATAACCAAATAAAGTTTTATAAAAAAGCAAGTGTTACTCAGAACTGCAAGCACCATCACTAACAATGTTCTCCCACAGCTGTCCCATGAGCATATCAGACATGGAGGTCCAATCTAAAGCCAGATACTCTGAGCACTTTCCTGTTCACTCAGTTTTGTCTCATGATTTCCCCTGAAATGTTATCAATTATTAGAATTCAGAATTTGTACCAGATTGCCTCTACTGCTATATAAAGTGCACGTTCTTGTTGCTTTTTTATCTTTCACTTTAGTCACTCCTCTTTTGTCCATGCTAGTTTGTTGTAGGGTTTTAAAGTTTTTTCTCATGGTTTGTTCCAACTTTTCTATTATTTATCTTGTTTCACTGCTTCCATCTGCCTCCATTGCGTCATTTCTCAAAATCTTCTGTTTTCTCTATCTCACTGAAACTGTTTTGGTCTGTTACTCATATATTTATTTCTTCACTCATGAGATATTTTCTGTTGTCAGAAGAAAAGAAATTTCTTCTCTTTACTCTTGTTCTAGCAGGAAGGGAATGCTCTACTCTATTGCTGCTCTGGAAGGATCAGAGTTCTAACTGAAATGGAAAGACATTTCTGATGCTGATTTCTACCTAAATACAAAAGGTCTCTTCCCTAGAATCAGGCTTTTTACTTCTCATTATCTAATTTTAGCTGTTAGCTCATTTTGACCTTTCCGTAGTAAATTCTGTCCCTTAGATCTCACAAAGGAAAAATTTAGTACTGTTTCTAATACTACATGCTTAAATCTGTATTTCTTTACCTATTTTCCAGCTGAACAGCATACTACATGACTCTTATGGGTTCCTGTCAGCTCTGGAATACATAAGATGGAAAAAGAAGATAACGTGAATTATAGTTCTACAAATCCTTCTTTTCCTGTTAGATTGTCTATGGAGAAATTCAGTAATAGCTAGGCAATCCATGACCCTTGACAAATCATCTCATTGTTTTCTTAGGCTTTTCTATTTTCTTTTCTGAAACTTTGCCAGTAACCTCTCGGATGCAGCTACCACATTTCAATATTTTTGTGCCAGACCTAGCAACTTAGAAGGTTCATTGTTTCTTGATTTTTAGTTTGTAAAAATAATTTCAAAAAATGATCTGAAAAGATTAGTACCAAAGTCTATAGATTTTTAATAACTTTTATGGGTATTATTTTTTCTATATAATCTAGTCTATTATCAAAATTTGGTGTTTGTTTCACTGTGTTGTATTTGTCTGTCTACCAGATTTGGAGGGTGAAGAATTGTAGTCATTCTGCTCTCCTTAGGGGACCTGCTTGCTGTTTTGTGGTTGTTTTCAGGGATTTCTCAATACCAGGAGGAAAAAGATGCCTGAAAAATTTAGAGTTGGCCTCGTGCTTTACACTGCTGGAGGATGGATCAGTTTGTATCTTTAAAGTATGTGAAGTATGTATTGGTAGGCAGATTTCATCCATGTATTAGAGTACCCTGGGAACTGCTACCAGGACTGTGTACTTTTTGTTGATAGCTTTATTTGTCCAAAGACAGAAAGAGATATTCCAGTACTCACAATATTGCTTACTGTATCGTTATAATCACTGCAACATTTATAATAAAAAATGGGCCAGATCCACCTAAAAATCAGCAGATCCATCTAAAAATTGCTAGTGCTGGGATTTAACTACTTAAAACTCACATAAAGAATTTTTCTCTGCCTTCATTCTGCTTCATTTTGATGTCCTTAGAGAAGTCCTTTGTTTTGTCCTTCACATTCACTGCTGGTCCCAGCTGCGGGTGAGCTTCGACTTTCTCATCTTTGGGCACCATCTCTATCTTCCTTCTGAGAAGTCCATTCCTCCTTCCTCGTTTCATGTACTTCTTTTTGGTGTTTAAGCTCATTCAGGAGTTCCCTGTTAAGCCATTCTGATCTTCTTCCATACTTGATCACCTTCCTGCACATATGAATAGATCTATTTTATTCTCCAACGGAGTTCAACCAGCTCTCCTGTACCCTGGACCTCTGTGGCTGCTCCCCACTGGATACTGTCAAGAAGATCTCGGAATAAGCCAAAATCTGTTCTCAAAATGTTCATGGTTATAATTCTAATATTTGTCTTCCTCGTTTCTCTCAGGATTTTAAACCCTACAATCGCAGGGTCACTGTAACCAATATGATTCCCAGCCTGTAACAGTTTATGCATTGGAATAGTCTCTCACTTGGTGGGATATTTTAGGTTCTTTGGATCCTTTCAGCCCCTCAGTCTTGCAGGGATTGCATCCACCTCACTGACTGATACTATACTTTCTTCCAGTTTTAATAAAACCATTGAACAAGGCAAAGAGCAGATCTCTGGAGGACCTGCTAAAAACACCCTAATGGATGATTTGAAATTTACACACATAATTACATATTGCAATATATTAATTGGCTAGTTTTTAACTTGCTTGAACTAGGCTTTATTGATTTTGTATACTCTTAATTTTTATCAAAATGTCATAAATCTAAAGCTATTACACCAGTTACTTATTTTAACCAAGCTTTTAATCCAACTATAAGCAACATCAGATATATTTGGTAAGACACAGTCAACAAAGCCATGTTGATTGTCATTAACTAAACATCTTAATTTAATTCCTTGTGGATTGCATTCTGTATCAGCCTTTTTTGTGATTCTCCTCAAAATTACTGTACAGCTGGTGGGCCTATTGTTTTAAGGTGATGGCACTTAGAAGATAAAAACATGGAAAGGAGAGAAGTATTTCACATCTGAATGTCTGTTTTACTGCTCCCTTGGACACTGGTCATGTTGAAAAGAGACCAAGCATACATGTTTAGGATAAAACTTGTCACAGTCAGGAAGCCTCAGCAGAGAAGGCAAACAGTATTTTTTACATTATTTTGTTGCAACAAAAAATTGCTTCAATTTTTCAGTGTTAGAGGATTTTTTTTTGCAAAATGCATATCCTAAACTAGCAGAACAGAGGTGGCAAGGATGTTGTGCTCTCCCCTGCTGCTCTAAGAGGTTATCATGGAGAGACAACTGTGTCTGTCGAGCAGAACTGGCTGCTTCAGAAAGCATCCTCCTCTGATAAAGCTGAAGGAGACAGAACTCAAATACAGAGGATGGAAGCTCACAATTGCTTTGAATATAGGTCAGATAGTCTTACTGCTTATTCATTAGGTTTTGTGGTTTTTAAGTATGGGTTATTTAGCTATGTAATTGTTTAAACCAGGAAATGAGGCCCAGCTGACACTTACTTGTCACACCTCTCTGTCCACTAGCTTTTGCAATTTAGATTGAGCTAGACAATGCTGTGTACAAACACAGCTACTGCAACCTGGCTTACTCGTGCACTGCCACACCAACTTTTTTCCATTAATAAATATATTGAATGCAATACCTCTCTGGATAAGGCAACCCTTCTGTTTATTAGAAAATTGAACCTGAGGCAGGTTTCTTGAAAGTTGACAGATATTTAACATCAATTTTCACTGTAAAGGGACAAACATGGTAAACCCCCTGCTAACTAGCCCTGTAAGTGGGTAAAAATTGTGGTTTTAAAGGTATCTTAACATTTAAATCTTTGAAAAGTGTTTGTCTGGGATCGTTTGGTGGGTTTCTGTGTTCTTGGGCCCTCTGAAGTTACCAAGGATTTTCCATAGACCTCAAAAGGAACAATATCAGTACTGTAATGTATACACTCACTGTTCAAAAGAATCATAAATATTCACACCACTTCTGGCAGGTATATCATCTCTTTAGCCAGCAGAGAAAATGGCATACAAAGAACAATTTTGGTTGTCAAAATGGTAGGGTTTTTTTTCCTCTGTTTATCAGTAGATTTTGTCTTTGGTGCGCTTCCCATGCAAGTCCTGAAGGCCACATGTCAAAGGTTTAAGCATTCCTTTGCCCAACAGCGCTGCTATCAAAATCTTCTCTCCCCTTGCAAACAGCCTTCCCTTCTCCCCACTTTTAAAAATCTCCATTTTTGGTCTGTCTCTTATTTCTTCTCCTAGAAAAACTAAATTATAAAAATCCATCTGAGATTGTCAAAATACGGAAGGGAAGAAGTCTTGTAGACTCAAGATAGGCAGGTGTTCTGCTGTAGACCAGGACCCTTTTTGAGCTGCAGAGAAAGGGGACAAGATTTCATCCCATATTATTAGCTTAATTGAACTGAAAACAATACCAATTTCACTGGCATGTCATGGTGTGAAAATAACCTGGGTGACTGTAGCTCTTCACGCCTTCAAGCTCAAACTTAAAAATAAAATAAGTTGTTTATTTGGCTCTCACTGTTAGCTATTTTGAGATCAACTTGCTTTTCTTTACAGATTGAAGTCACCCTTGATAACTTGGCATCCACAATTTCCAGTTCTAAATTCTTGGAGCATTACAAGAAAGTTTGTGTATAAATATCTTTAGAGCAGTTAAACTTCCAAAATGCTGTCGATGTAGCATAGCAACTCTGCATGGGTATGTATTTTAATTGTCTTATTTGTTTCTTAGTAGCAATAACATTACTAGTTCTTTCATCTCTCCCTGTCTACTCCATTGCTTCAAGCAGGTTGAGAAATAATCTAACTAAAAAGGAATTCTAAACCCCTCAGTTAACACGCTTTTCAATTTATGATGCTTGGAATACTGCCATTTGAAAATAAAGGCCACAGAATTAGAGGGTGTACTGTGCCTTGATTTTTCCCCCCCCCGCTCTTACATATAATAAATACTTATTTCTTCCCCACTGATAAAAAGGGAACTCAGGGTGATTAGCACAGCACTAAGTGGCTCTATTGTAGACGCCTAAAGTTAGATGAGACGAGACCCGTCTTTCTCCACAGTAGAGTGCTTCAGCTCTGCCAGGTGAAATCTCTTGCACTTGAACGAAATTCAATTTCCCTCATTTTACCAAAATACTCTCTCAGCAGGTCCAAATGAGATTGTCCTTTGGTGACCTAACACCTTCAAAGCTGTAAGGTCAGTGACCATCTGCAGCAAAGCAGCAACCTCTTTTCATATTACTCAATATGGACTCAGTGTTCGGAAACACCAACTTGAATTTTTTTTCCTTGTTTAGTTAAGAGCATCCCTTTATGTGGCGGCCAAGATAGCAAATTATACATGTCTGCAATAAGTCTCACTATTGCTGTCCAACAGGCCATGGACTGAATTATTCTCCTCAGAGAAGAACAAGATTCTCATGAAAATTCCTCACTCTCAATGGCTTTTTTCATGTTACAGTCACACAGCTGTTATGGGTACTGCTTTCCCACACTTCAAGTCTGTTAAAGGAGAGGACCAAAAAACAGAGCAGAAGTATAGGAAGTAAAACTGAGAAGAACTTCCTGGGTGACAAATTCAACTGCAACTGCCTCAAGCAGTCATATAACACAATCTCTTTCATAATTCAGTTAAGCACCAAGCTATCACATTTTCACTTTATTACTTTTAGAAGATTGTTCCAGAACCTGAATGTTTCGAGTACACAAATGCTTCTTTGAGTTTCAAGCCTGGAATTAATTCATGCCAAATTCTCTTAATCTGTGCTGTACTGCTGCCCCTTAGTTTAAACAGCTCTACTCCTACATCGATTTTTATAGTTATAGGCAGTGATCATTTCTTCTTCCAGCTCTTAATTTAGCGTACTGAGAGCCAATCTCCCATAGGCTCTCCATCACCCTAATTGCCATGTTAACCCTTTAAAAAATGCATTCTGGCTTCCCTTTTTGCACATGGATGAACAGGGCTGCGTAGTCTCCTGCATCAAAACTCACCAAAGTATTCTAAACTTGCATTCATATTTGCAGATCAGAGAAACCAAGGTTGGTGGAGATCTTTCCAGAGATGTAGGCAAGAAGGTTATATTCTTTTTATCTAGGATATATACAATGACCACATCTCCTTTCAAAACTAAATGGAACTGTTATAGATGATGTCCAGTACACGCTGGTCTGATCAGGAGTTAGAAATGCAGCCAATTACACACACTTTGCATCCCAAGTGATTGCTGCTGGTGCCCTCCTCAGGGGTTTGTGATATTGCACTGTGTATACTAAGTGCAAATAATAAAGGATGATAATGACAACTGAATAAAACTTATTTTCTTGTGTATGGAACAGAGATTTGATTAGCCACCAGAGAAGAGCTCCCCTTCACAGAAACCCCAGTGCTGAGGTGGACAGGAGAAAATGCTGAGTCTAAAGCAAGCCACCTTCATGGCCATGACATGCATCAGAAGACTCTAGAAATTAGTACTTCTGTGCAGGATGTGGCACAACACAGAAATTCAATTTCCCTTATTTTACTGAAATACTTTTAACCTAAATCTCTGGCATCACATCAGCCCATTCATAGATGTTGATGGTATCTTTGCCAGAGGCTGCTGGAAAGGAAGGGCATCTTCACCATACAGAACCTATCTCTACAAATCTATGTATCTGTAGGAGGAGATCTGTGGTGTTCGGTGTTCACAAGGTGTGGGAGAGGATAGTGGGACATCTAGATGAAACATTTTCATGTCTGCCAATCACTCCAAAAGGCAAAGGTCTGGTTGTTAGTCTCCATTGTATCATCATATTAGCTGTAGTTACTTGCTGCTGATTCAAGATACACCATTTTTATCACAGCTGACATTTCTACTTGAACTAGATCCAATCCATTTTATGTTTTTTCCATCCTTCCCAGTATATGTCTCTGCAAGAAGTTAGCCTTTTGAGACAGAGTAGGCAGCAATACAAAAATCAAAGCATAAATAATAGAAAAATACCTAAGTATGTGTACCTCATTTATGCCATGCAAAATGCATTTTAATTAATTTTTCAAAATGGCAAGGATGAATTAGATGAGCAGAAATAAATATTATACACCAAATGACATAAAATTTAGCCTATTTTGTAGTCTTTGTAGTTTAAAATGGGTGATGGCCTTACATTTTAAAAAGCTAAGATACAAATATTCCGCTCTCAGCTTTGAAGAATTTTGCTTCAACTGCAAAAAAAGCAAATTTAAAAGACCTTCCTGGGTCAGAACAGTGGCTTAACAAGTCACTAGTAACAAGCAAAGCTTCAGAGCCTGATGAAAATTCCTTGGATGACCAAAATCTGTGATTCTGTGAAACAGCTAGGAACACTGAAATATAAAGAAAAAAAATCCTTTTTCTTGGTATCTCTTCTAAATAGCAGTCAGAAGGTTTTCTCACTGGAATGTGAAAATTTCTAGACTTTATAGTACAATTATTTCTGTTCAGTTATCAGAAGTTTTTGAATTTTGGTGAGATCTTGAAGCCATTGTTTTGAAGCAGTAACTTCGGTGGACTAATTATGCATATGTGGAAGTACATTAATGGGTTCCCCTTCTAGTCATCCTTTACAAATATGAAATTGTAGCAAATTATAATTTCACAGACTTTGGTAAGCTATTTTGCTGAAGCAATAAGAACATTTTATTGATAGAATAAGGGAAGAATGAAAAGTATGAAACAAGAAAAGAAATGGAAGCTAAAAAGAAGAAAAATATATTGTCTCAAAATAATTTGTAAAGAAATTATTATTTCAGTGACTTTGTTTTTCACGTGACTAAACATCTATTTATATGGAAATTTATACTAGGTTATAAGAAGAGAACATATTTTTCAAAAGTATTACTCAAAAAATCAGATAGGGGCAAAAGTAATAACATTATGTATGAAAAAAAAAAGAAAAAAGCTTGAAGACAGACCCTGTATTAAGAAAAAATTTGTTAACTGATCAAGAAAGGGCTAATTAGAGAATGATAATACAGAGAGTGAAGACAAATATTAAGAAACAGGTCCTTTTATGTTTATGTAACTCAGATAAGAAGAGAGGGGAATCTTCAATGTAGATGGTGATCAGGCAATGAAGCACTAAAGGAGTTGAAATGGAAGAAAATTATTCTGGCTAAAGACAAGGAAAGTATGTAGTGTTAAGATTAAGAAAACAGAGGAGGATTAGATTAAATACTATAGAAATAGTAGAGGACATTACAACACAGAGGATGCTGAAAATTAGGTAAGAGAAGCAAATATGGAAGTTTAGACTGCAGAACTTCTTGGAAATAAACGTCTTAAATATAGTCTTCTCGTGCCTGAGAAGAAAAAAGCAGACTTATAGGCAAGTGAAATGTTGCTGCTTTAGTCACATCTCTTAGGCAAAAAGATCCACAGCTTTCATAAGTCACACATATTGTCATGGAAACAAACTGGAAGTCTTGCCTTGGTAAAGGGTATTTTGAGCCCAACAAAAGCAAAGCTGCACATTTGCTTGTTTCAGTTATGCTAAACAGAGGAGATCTGTTGTCACGTTATGTTTGGATAACTTTGTTACAAAGACCGCTTTACCTAGTGCTTTTAACTCATCAGCAAATATGGAAATGAGAAAGAATAAATAATAAAATTATTTACTGTAAACAAATATTACTTCATTTTTAGTACTTCCATATTATTTTCTTGTTGGATGTATTCAAACAAGTTTACTTTCTGGATTATTAGATTTATATTACCCGCTTACATAGAAAGAAGCATTTAAATGTTTAAAACTGACTAGGTTATCTTTTAAATAAATCACATATAAAGGCAAAATGCAGTTTTGATTTCTCCTTGGCACTATCCAATTCATTGATGGAAAATATTATAAGTGGCATCTGAAGTTTCTGGCCATTCTGAAATACCAATTGATCAATGCATTGTTTGAAACCCAAAGCTTGCTACATAATAACAGTGTTACCTAAGAAAGAGTTATTTTATCTAAGCCAGATCTCATTGGAAAAGAAAGAAAACCAGGAAGAGGAAATAAAAATAAGCTAGAAGTGACTGACAAAACTCTTGTATGACATAGGTGTCTAAGATTTATCTAGACTGGACTAAGGTGTGCTAAGAATTGTGTCCTCTTTCTGAAACGCTGAAATGAGATACTTTCAAAGAAGAAAAACAATGACATTGAAAGCATGGTCATGTCCAGATATTTAAAACTGGCTGTCCAAATTGTTTACGAAGTTGGTTTTCAGTGAATACTTTTCAGAAGGCAATCTTATCTTATTAAACAGTCATATCATTCACTTCATCTCTGATGGACTGTTCAATATGTTTTCCAAGACGAGAATGGAACTTTAAATGAAGACAATAAGAACCTGGTTCAAAACAAAACATGAAGGGTTTGTTTTGGTGCAAGAAAGCCCCAGGTAGGCATTGCTTTGCCAAAAAGGTCTGAATGTTCCCATTAATTCAAAGGGCCACTATAAGTTAATCGCAAATAAATACTCTGAAGGTTACAATAGGCAGAAATCATATGGAGATAGGAAGCCCCCAAGATGAAGATGGCTAGAAGCTGGTAGAGTATCAGGTGTAAGTACTTGCCCTGCTCCTATGTTTTTCTCTATTTGCTAATGGCTGCTGTTGGATACATGAAATGTAGTCAGGGTGAGCTTTGGCCAGTCATACCATGCCTGGTTTTATGTTTTTCTAGTCTAAGCTCTTCCTCCTCAGTTGAGAAACTTGCCTCTCATTGCCATGCTACCATGTGTTCTCGTTGTTTAAATCTTCTAGTCAAAGGTCTTGAAAACGTAATCCCATTTATACACTTCTTTCTGATACCTTCTTTTTTCTTCATCAGAATAATTTCTTTTCCGTATTATCCATTCAGTACTTTTGGTGTTGATTCAGTAGTTTCCTTGCATTTGAGTTACTTATTCAGTAACACTGCTGTTTCTACCATAGTTGTGCCACAGTGGTTCTGCCACATTGGTTTTTTTGTATATTTTGAAAATTCTAGGGAAGAGGTTCATACTTTGTCAGCTGTGGTGCAAAAGCGAGGGTCTTTATTACTTTTGCTGTACGATCTCTACCTTCTGGAAGTCACATCTCTCTGAAGTCTCCATGGTACTCGGTGTGACCAATTCATGCTGAGCATCAAGGGCGTGGCAGTGTGCCTGCAGCTCTGTCCCCTTCTGGGAGGTACAGGGATATAGCTAAGGTCAGGATCTAACTCATATCTACAGGTATACCACTCTCACAAAACTTGCATGTGCACTAGCACCCAGTGCTCATCTAACCTCTTTGTCCACACTTTTCAGGCATCTCTGATGTCATTCCAGTGAAGAGCTGTTTCAAATAGCCTAGGAAATTGAGAGCAAGTCCTAGCCTGGACTGTGTATTTGTCCAGAAAGAGAAGACCAGCCCGTGCTTGTACAAACAGCTTACACGTATCAATGGCAAGCAGTGACTGGCAATGTTTTAGCCTCTCAGAGGACACTGAAGAAGACAATATGTTGGGGAGCAGCAAGAGGTTGGTTGCTCCCTCAGGGAAGTAGCTGAAGGAGGGTGACTCCAGCATAGGCTGTGCCTTCAGCAGCAGGTGCCCTCCCTCAGGAGCTGAAACACACCTGGCTGTTCATATGCTCAGATCTCTGGCACTGCAGATCAGGCATCGAGTTAACCTCATGCCCAGCGAATATTGCAGTACTCTACATGAGAAAGGGAGAGTCATAGGGGAATAATAATACAGTATCATGCTAGGAACTATAAGCCAAAAACTTTTTTATTTAATTAGTGTGTTCTTGTTAACAATTTCTTTTTATCCTGGTAAAAAGTTAACAGAGCTTACAAGCTGATAAGACTTCTTCCTCTTTTCGTCAGTTTAAATGCATAGTGGTCAGATTCTTCCAAACCAGAATATTATGTATATATTGCAGCTTTCATTACTCCCTCAAACAACTAGCTAATTAGTTTATAGAAAACATCAGGCAGTGAATAAAATCCAAGCAGCTGATTAAAAAAAGCAATATAGTAAACATGAAAAATTAATTCTAGAATGTGCTGTAAGCAGTGGTTTAATTTATCAAATCATGAGACTTCCTTGAAGATCTCTGACTGGTCCATAATAAGGACTTGCATCTAATCTAGTTACCCTAGACTTCCTTTTAAATCTGGAGATACAAATATATGCTTTTTAGGTTTGTTCATCCTAAAGTTTCTATCTAAAATGTAACCTATAAATATGTACTTCTCTCCACGGACTATAAAGTGTGTTGGCTACTCTCCAGTATAAATACTGTGTAATAGACAATTCTCACCATCAGGTGAAATGAATCCCACACTGTATGTCTGAACAAAGTCTAAGATATCACTCAGATTTTCCTAAAAATGTTGGTTCCCTCTTTTTGGTGAGTAAATCATCCTATCGGCAAGATATTTACTGAAGTGTGTTCAGTTCTGTCTAGCTCCATTTAACATTTGTCCCTCAGCATCACTGGAACATGCCTTGCAGAAGGAAGGAAGTTAGCTAGAAGTCATTTGTCAACTTTGATGTCTTCCTCCCAGACACTCTGTTCTGTGAAACTTTCCCTTACTCAGTCAGACTGTCACAGCTTGTTATTATCATACTGTAGCTCAATGTATTAGCTTTGCAATCTCAGACAGCTTGATAGCCATCAATCATTTATAATACAAAACTCAAATCCCTGGCTAATTTTTTATGGGGGAACCAAAACAAATTCTTCTTATTATGGAATCATTCTGCTTATTTTCTTTGTTTGCACTTGGCCACATGAAAGTAGGAACTATATGATAGTTCAGTCCACTGGTCATGTCCTTCAAGAATATTGTGACAATAATATCATATGCCTAATTATTTTACCTCTATTAGAAGCTTGCCTTTTTAAGACATTTCTCAGAACTATGCCACAGTTAGCCCTTTCTTAAGTGAGAAATACTTGTTAGGCTAAGGAAAGTTGAAATACCTTTGCTAATTGAAAGCAGAATATTTTTATAAAGAGGATCTTGAGATTAAAAGCAGTTATTTGTACACAGTTCTTACCACTCACACCTAACTTCTATAGTTGTTTGAAAAAATTCTGTTGTCACGTCTTTCTATAAAAATGTCATTCCATGGAAATCAAAACTTTCTGTAGGAATGGACCAGTTTTGGTGACCTTTCATGAGAAAAGAACAATCCAAATTGAAGGATACCAGTGAGATCAAAATATTCCACTTTGATCTCATCAAGTTTCAGTTTTTCTCATTAAAACCTCTCTTCATTTCCAAATGTAATTTTTCCATTATGAATTATAAAACATAAAAGAAGAAAACATAAGAAAATAAACCCTTTATTTTACTGAGCAAGAATAAATTTTTAAATAAGTAATTTTCTTGAAAATTTCTTGAAAGTATTTTTCTTTATTCTAGTAGAGAAGAAAACAAGTTCTTTAAATCCATTTCTCACATAATATGAAAACCTTTTCCTGTACAATTTTAACCATTTCTGAGGCATGTATTTCAGAAAGCAATCCTTCTCCACTTACCATTTCTTCTAAGACAGACAGATGAATCATGCCCTGGAGGTGCCTGTTTCTTTCAGCTGGCTAAAAAGGGAATCTAGGTTGATGAGTCTAGACATCGACAACCAACTTTCAGATATTTACCCTTAGGCAAGATGACTCCTTTCTATTGAAAAGATGAAAATACTATACAATTACTTTTCAGTAAGCATGATTTTTGAATCATGCTTAAGGGAATGTTTATCAACAGTTTGTCTTCTAATTATAAGCCTTAAAAAAGATTAGCTAGGGAGGTGCTGGAATCCCTGCCATCCCAGTGCAAGACCACATTAAGCACATGCATAACTTACCCATCAGTGTCAGTGCCAGCAAGGTCCCCTTAGTCCAAATCCTTGGCTTGAATTATAGTCTGGGGTAGCTGGGTAGGTCACAAGCAGAGCTATAATACTCCTCTTCCCACAGTCACAGGAAAGCAGTGCCCATGTAAGCATGTCAGCAGACTGCAAGAATGCATGTCTCCATATGGAGATGGCCAGAGCCCTTCCGGCCAGGCCTTCACATGTGGCCAGGAACAGCTGTTTTTCTCACTCACCCTTGCACACAAGGTGACAGCAGTAGACGCTGGGCTGGATGGGATCAGCTGCTCTGAGCCTTTTTGCTGCTGCTATGGACCATGATGGCCTGCATAAATCAGCATTAAGTCTTGTGTCTTCACAGAAAAATGGACTGCATGATGTCTGCAGGTGTCTCCTGTCCCTTAAATTTCAGAGGTGTAGACTGGGCCCCATTTAAGGCAACTCACTTCCACTGATATGCTGGAAGTTCACACCACGGAAAAGCTGGATCTCTACCACCTCATATAACTAAGGGTATTGTAAAGCCAAACTTACTAGGAGTTTAAGACGAAAAACCATCAGTCACTTGAGCTACGCAAACGAGATATTTTGATAAACAGTGCAAAAAACTAAAACTGAGGTTTTATTCCTTCTTTTGCCTTGAGTCACTGTTTGTGATGACAAGTAATTTAAAGTGTTTACTTAACAATTTACTGAGAATAACTAAGGACACCTGACGCCACCTTTGTATAATTTCAAATTCAGCAAAACCCAAACTTGTAAGAAAGCTTAATAAATACAGATAAATTGAATTCTGAATTCTGCCTCTTCTTCCCTTGGGAAGAGTAGCCCTGGGAAGGCTGGGAAAAAGCCCAGTGTCCTCCCAGTGCCAGTAACTGCAGCATGTGACAAGAGTAGCGTGAGTGAGCTGTGGGTCTGAGACGAGGCATCAGGGCATTTTCTGTGTAAGAAAAAGGGCCCTATCAGACCTTGCCATGTGACCAAAGAAAAAAGTGATGTGCCAGTGCCTTAAGACATATAATAAACCATATTTGGGATTATTTAGCCTGGAGAAAAGAAGGCTCAGGAGGGACCATACCACTCTCTACAACTACCTGAAAGGAGGTTGTAGCAAGGGGGGGTTGGCTACTTCTCCCAGATAACAAGTGACAAGATAAGAGGAAATTGCCTCAAGTTGTGGTAGGGGAGGTTTAGATTAGATATTTTGAAAAATTTCTGCAGTGGAAGGGTGGTCATGCATTGGAACAAGCTACCCAGGGAAGTGACGAAACAGCCATCCCTGGAATTGTTCCAAAGGCGTGTGTATGTGGCGCTTGAGGACATGGTTTACTGGCGAGCATGGAGGTACTAGCTTAATGGTTTGACTCAACGATCTTAGAGGTCCTTTCCAGTCTTAATTATTCCACAAATTTTAGCAATTTAATGGAGAAAAGTGGGTATAGTCACCTTACAGGTATTTTTGTTGTAAAGTTTGTCAGTACTGAAGGTGGAGAATAATAAAATTTGTGTAGACACTAATGGGAAAAAAAAAAAATCAGTGTTACATTGTACATTTGCATCCAGATAAAGGGGTGGGAAAAGATGGGTGAGGAAGATGTAAAATATAGCAGGTGAGGTGTACTTTTTTTGGATCAGGGCAAGCATGAAAACATAAGAGAAAACATAAGCAGTTTCTCTTTCAGTACAGCTTTTGAGACAGAAAGAGAGAAGTTGTATGTTTATTGGGTCATTTTTCAAATAAAGCAGAATTAAGGTTATTTGAGAACTTAAAATAACTCTTCATTTCATCGTTTCCTAGAAGACTAATAATTGTTGACTTTCTCATTCTGAAAGGGTACAAGATACGCCTGAGATGCGTATCTGCCTTAGCAGAATTTTGCAGCAGTGAATTACTTTCTTTCTTGAAGATAATGCATTTACAAGCACTTTAGTACACGCCAGTGGACTTCAAAGCAGCTGCAGATATCCATTTAAGACATGGTTATAGTGATGCAGTTCAGGTATGCAAAAACCAGACAATGCTTTTCTTGGCACTTACTGGAGGAGGAAACACTGCTGTCATTATTGCATAGAGAAAGAAAGAGTCAACTCACAGGGTACAGACACAAGTATCCTCCCAAGGTGGAAGGCTGCTCTAGGGATCACACATCAGTCTTCTCTCCATTAGCTGCACAGGTGACAGAAATGTCCAGTTCTCATCCCTAAACTTCTGGTTTCTTGTAGCACAATGGAGATTATGGTTGTGTCTGAAATACTGTATTTGAAAACAGAAAATAAACTTGGTTCTATAGCTGATGATGTCAATGACCTTTCACGACATGATGGTTACAGTAATAGTAAGCACTTTAAAAGCAAGCTGATGTCTCCCTCTGTCATCATTTGTTTCCCCATTTCCCCATGCAAAAGTTATACCCACCATCCTGGTCATCCAGATCCTCTTCCCATTACAGCAACAGTATTTAAGAAGCAAAAAACATTCTCACAGTTGTTAGAAAACCTTGCTCTTGCTTTCTCCAAAGGCTATCTCTGGAGAGTTCAAGGTCACAAATTCCCCAAAACATATCTCTGGACCTTCATGACTACAGTGCACTCAAAATTGAGTAAACATATAGCTTTTAGAGTGCTTAAACCAGCTATCCTTTACACATGAAAAAGTTCTCTGGGTCATTCATCCAAATGCTGTTAAATGAGTGCAGGTATTCCTGGAGCAGAAACAACCCGAAAAAAAAATCAACTCTGGCCATGTCGCCCAGGGTGGGTGGAGGAGGTCTGAGATAGCCCCTTACCAGGAGGTTCTGTGGAAGAAAGGTGAAATGCTTGGCACTAACTAGGAGATATCCCTCATTCACACACAATGGAAGAAAACGGGTAAGTGGGGAAGACCGAACATCTTGCTGCTTTATCCTTTCATTCCTCTCTGACCTGAACTTCAGTATACTGCCTTTCCTTTACCAGGATGATATCTTTTCATTCCCACTCTTGCCTCACCCTTTACTTCACTCTTGCAACCCTTACCTTTCCTTTGTAAAACACCAACATTGTCACATGAGTGGCCTTACATATTGGATTCTGTTAAACACATCTGAAAGATCTCTATGGGCTTCTACAGATTGTTGCTTTGGATCAAAATTTGTTGGAAGTTTTAACCTCAAAACCCTCTTTTTCACCCTGTGAAGATGTGCTTAGACATCTGTTGTTGTTGCTTGGTAGTGTTTTCATCTCAGAGGAAAATTAACAGCAGGTGAAAGCTTATCAGGATTCTATGGTGAATCTATTCAATTTAAGATATGCATATTTCCCCCTACATTTAATTTATGCATAATATCTATGAAATATTAATTTACCATATAGGTAACTCTTAAACACTTGCTTATTTGAAAAAAAATATAAAATTAACACTTTTTCTATACCAAATGATATTCTGTTAAAATGCTAAAAATAACTAGATTCCTTCATTACATGATGCAAACAGCTGAGATTTATTCTGGGAATCTTTTATCACACCTTCAGCTGTATCAATTATAATTAGAGTTACATGAAAATATTCCTATTTATTTGATTCATTTTGTCTTTTTGCTGTTTCTAAGTTGGCTGCAATTAGAACCAGAACTCCCTCTTGCTTTACATTGTAAAACCAGCTTGAGAACTTGGCATTCTGAATTCATAGCTGAGGAAATGTAACTGAGGGGGGTTTAGACACAGCTCCTCGTGTACCAAGAGGCTCTCCTGGCAACAGGATTTGCTGTCCTTTTTTCCCCGACACTCCCAGACTGAAGGGTGAAGAGGGGCAGGATGCGGTCGTGGAGCCACCACTATTGCTTCCAGTTTCCCCAGCTGGTAACCCACTAATATTTATATACTTGATTATTTTTAATAATAAATTAGAATAGAAAGGAAATTGAGGGAAGAAACTTTGGGGAAAGAGGTAAACCCATTTTGACATCAATCCTTTCGAAGAGAACTTACTGCCACTCCTTACCGGTGCTACACAAAATATCCTTTAGGGAAGTCCAAGTCCTTCTATGGTACCAACCACTGGAAGGTTGAAAAAACTCAAAATAACATCTTTCAAAGAAAAAACAAATTAAAAAGTCCTTAGTTTTGGCTACCATAGCCTATGAAATGCAAAATCTTTCTGTGAGCTTGGAAAATGTCTTAGAAGGCATTCCTTTTCCTTGCTTCTTGCATCACAATAATGGGAGGGGACCAAGCTTCAGTCTGTGTCTGGAAGGCCACCATCAGCAGAGGTTTCTAAAGATAAGGTAGAACAAACTTTTTGTAAGGAATGACTGAGGTTTAGCTGACTCTGCTTCCTGTGCAGAGGGTAGACTAGGTTGGAATTCCTCAACATAAGATCAGGGAACACTAGCTGCTTGTAAGAAAGCACACATGCCACTCTCTCTGAAATCACTTTCTTGTAGTGCATAAACACATTTCAAAACAAGCAAGCAAACAAAATAAGATAAATAGTTTTTCCAATTTAAAATTCATTTTTATTTGTTTTTTAATTAAAACTTGGTCACGCTTACAGAAGCTTGTGTGTGGATATGTTCATAATGATTCTTGCACCAAAAAGAGTGGAGACACGCTGGAGCAGACATTCTCCAAATTGCCCTCTGTGATCTGAAGTTATGAAAACAGTGGAGCCTGGACATTACTCTATTTACTCCTCCCCTTGTATTTTTAAGACATGACTTGTCTGCCCAGTGCTTCGCTTTGGTGACATTCTTTAGTGCACTTCAGTCAGCCAGAGAACAGCCCTGCCCAGGAGCGAGGGTTGTTTGCTTCACTTATCTCCACTGAGGGCCCAGCACCAGCTGATCTATCCATCATCAGCAACTTTCAGGAGTTCTGGCACTGCTGTTAGATGATGCTGTATTAGTGAAATCTCATCACTGTAAGAGCACTTTATTTTATTAAAAGTGCAATTAAAACAAAATCAAATACTTTCATTAACTGCAACAACTAAAAATTATACTCCCAGTTGCTTTCTTCTCATTAAGAAAATTTGCATTTGAATAACTTTTCAACTGTGTGTATTTGTAATTAATGCAATTACAAGCCAGAGATCTGTTCCCAAAAGTAAAGAAAACTTCTTTATCAGTTTTACCATTTTAATTAGAATAAGACTTGGTATACTGAATTATTTAATGTCTGTTATCTGAAAAGTACATATAGAGATAACAAGTCAGCCTCAGTATTTGGGACTGTGCTCATTTATTTTAGAGCTGGTGTAAGTCCTGGGAGCCACAGAGAATGAATTGTTGGGTTCAACCCCGGAATACTGAGTATTATGACTTTGTTGGTTTAAAAGTAGGGCCTATTGTTTATTTAACTCAGTAAAATGATCTTTTTCTTTTCCAAATTAATATATGACAGATAGGAAGATGAATATTAGTGAAAGGGAAACAAATTTTAGCTAGGTTGAGGAAAGATAAAATGTGTTCATGGTAAAAAAGGGAAAAACATATAGTTTATAAATATATAAAATAATGCAACCTGGGATTGTCACATACTCAAGGGTTTGGGGCATAACAAAGGTGGATGCTGGATGCTGCACGAACACACGGTGTTTGGAGCCTTTACTTCAAATAATTATCTCTGTTTTCAATCCTGAAACCTTCTTTTGCAAATTTCTCCTGGGACTTCAGAGAGCCTCTCAGTCAAGCCT
Source organism: Manacus vitellinus (assembly GCF_001715985.3). Taxonomy (NCBI): domain Eukaryota; kingdom Metazoa; phylum Chordata; class Aves; order Passeriformes; family Pipridae; genus Manacus; species Manacus vitellinus. The sequence goes on from NW_021940604.1 coordinate 38,475,805, forward strand.
CAGCATTCACACAGTCTACATGTAAGCATTACTGCAGGACTCTGCATCTTTACACATGTAAAATTCCATGATGAAGCTTAGTTTGAAACAGGAGCCACAGGTGTGTGCTATCAGTAAGCTGACATGGGGCAAAAATGGTTAAAAAGATATATGTCCATAAATTGGACAGTTCATGAACAGCTTAAAAGGTTTTCAAAAAGGTGCATCTATTGTTAAACAACTTAGCTACTATTGTTGGGGTAATTTTTCATAACTAATACAGCAGTGTTCTTCTTCAGAGGCCTCCTAAAGGAGGGAAAGATGAAGACCGGGTTCAAGAAAATGTATATATCACAAATACAGTGGAATTGAGCACCAAGGTCTAGGCCAATGCAGCTCCAGATTAGGTCTAATGAGACACAAAACTGAATTACAATTAGGATGGAGAGAATATATTTTGTAGGAAAACAACATATGAATCTGCTTGTGATTTTAAACTTCACAAAAAAATTATATCACAGAAGAAATTTTGAGTTCTATATTACAGAGGGTCTGCTCTGCTTTTGCTTCTCATTCAGTTGTTGCCACAGCCAGGTCTGTGACTACATGGAAATTGGTAATCTTTTCTTAATTTTCATTTGTCATTCTGAAAATGTATTTAAGATGTATGGAGTTTCTTTAAATGCTTTCTCTCCAGCAGTAAGAGAATACCCATCTTCCACTAGTCCTGAGGCACAAATCTGTACAGATTTTTTTTGTATGATGTGTTCAGAACCAAAACAAACCGTATAGAGGGAGCAAACAAGCAGAAAGAAAAAATACATTATTTTCCAAGTTCTTCTGCTCCCCCTCCTTTTCCTCCCTCAAAATTACAGGGCTCACATCCACGCTCTCAAACTGTCTATCTTCTAGCTTTGTTTTGCTGCTGAAAGAAAAAAATTGCATAATGACCTGGACACCAAGGGTGCAACCAACCATATGTAATGGACAAGAAGGAAATATAGTCCAATCAGGAATTGATTCAAAAATGTCCTGTCCACTACAGAATAGGTCACAATACGGTCACATTAGTTCCTTCAGGGTCATATAACGTTAAACCCGGAATTTGCCATGAGTTACATCTTAGAATCATAGAAATACAGAATTGTTAAGGTTGGAAAAGATCTCTAAGATCATTAAGTCCAACCATCAACCTAGCATCACCACCATATATCTGTACGGGATTGTTCATTAACAGCCATTTACTGTTTTCCCATAAAAGGAGGCTTCCTTCTCTTCCCTTGAGGGGGTTGTTGCAAGGAAGAAATTTAACCACAGGAACTCAGTTCTAGAACTGCTAAATTTAATTTTTCTTCATTTCACCCTCATTTCTCTACCTTACTCATTGAACCATGTAATTTTCCTCTCTTTCTGAACGCTATTTAAGCATATATAAATTGCTATTGTGCCTTTGTAGAGTTTTGGCTATCATGTAGTCAAGTGATTCAAGTTCAGTCTTCCCCTTTCTCTCTTCCACTTCCAAGATGTTTTTATTGCACTTATGGTGTACCCGCTGACTTGTCAAGCCCTTCAGGACACTGACTCACCCAGACTGAAACACACTACCTCATGTCCAGATATACCACCAGCCCCACAGAACCCTTCAACTGCTCTGTGCTCTTTCCTCAAATCCATGAAGTAGTTTCCAGATTCCTGCAACAACTTTCACTGAATTTGGCTGTATGTCACAAGGGTTTCCATCTTGGATCAATACTCCCATCCTCATAAACCCAGAGCAAAAATACTTACATTAAATTTCATGGCTCCAGGCCACAGATAAGGAACTCCTAAAATCTGTCATTTGAAAGTCCTCTGCAGGTGAACACATTTAGAAAATTTGACAGATTTTTTCTTACCCATTAAATGAATTAATGGCAATATTGCAATATATTTTTCAACATTCACCAGATTAATTTAAAATTTGAGAGAACTACAGAAATCCATATTCCATCAATGCAAATTTTAACTACGACTCAGCACTTCTCATTTCCATTAAATTTCCACCCTTGTAAGCCACTGATGACTTATCCCTATTTATTTCTACTGTCCTTTTAGCATTAGTGCACTAGTTCAATATAATACATAAATTATTGGAGAACTTACAAGTTGCATCACAATCTTTGTTAGAGACTTTTCCACAGTTTCATATTATTTTACAGTGTACTTACTTATAGATTATTTGGAGTTTTGACTTTCAAACATTTGAATACTCTCACTGAAATAAATAACCATGGCAAGAAATTTATTGGAATCTATTTAAAATCTAGAATCCTATAGATATGCCTCTCAGGTTTGAATTGCAATATGGTTTCTTTGATGGCTTTTCAATAAAGAATGTTTTATACACAACCTTTCCTTCAAAACTGCTCAAGGCACCTCTCTTCTTTGAACACCTTTATTCATGAAACTTGCACAAAATCACCTCAAAGTTTTGTCCCTTCTCAAATTTGGTTGAAATGGGGCACTAGATTCAAAAGTTTTTGAAGGAGTAGGCACGAGGCAGAAAATCAAAAAAGAAAGTTGAGAGGACACTGAGAAAATACAGATCTCATTTTCCTTTAGAAAATATGTTGAATGGAGGTTTATAAAGCTATGCACAATCAAAGCCTAATTTTTTCGCAATTTACGAATCACAGATTATAACTAGATCCTCTACAGTTTCCTTTACTTGGTCTCTCAAGTATTAACAAGCATTCTGTACAAAATAAGTTGCTTTAAACTAGATACTACTGTGATTGCACAGTTAATCATACTAAGTTTTCCAGTTAATTTTAAAATCTGAATTAAGATAATGGACCATAATAGATTTTTGACACAAAGGTTTTATGTTCTTTCAAACAGAGCCATTGATGGTCCATAAAATAAAAAGGAATAACCTCCAGAAACTAGATTTAGAAATTTATTTGCAGATGTCTTGTTGTATCTTCAGATGTCACACAACAGTTACTTAAAGTTAACAAGAGTGATTTTTTACAATATTATTATTGTTCTGATAGTATAAAACATGAAATTGAGAGTAAGAAGAATGGAAAGATGCTTCTTGATAGATTAGGTAAGAAAGAGGGAAATAAGTTCTATCAGAGTGTAATTATTTCAAGGAAATCTACTGTTCAATAGAATAGAAGTTATATTTTAGAAGAATTCTATAAAAAAACCAGCTAAGAACTTGTAATGAAGAAATTGATGATTAACAGATGAATCTGCTGTCACCTACACATAATGGGGAAAATATCTCAGATTTTGTCTCACAGGAAATTGAAGAAGCAATTAAATTTCTCAAATTTGAAAGCTTTTTACTAGTGACGGGTTTCCAATACTGTTTTGCAGACATTACTGACTGCACATACTTCACATACTTCAGCCTTTAATTCAAATAGATAGTCCGTGTACAAAAGAGTTACTTGGTGTACTGCTGCGCAAACAGAAAGAATCTCTGCACTGCTTAAAATAGACTGGGGTCACTTAAGCAGCATCAGTTTGTTAAATCAAAATCACTCCTTAATAAAGGCTGCAAATTCAATTTCAACCTTCTTAATATATATGTTGGCAAAATAATCTTAAAAAAATAAATAGTAGATGTTAGGAGATATAGTTTATGTATAATAAAAAAACTCAAATAAATAAAAAGCAAGCCTGAAAACCTGCTCCCCAAACTGTATTATACTAATTACCTAAAATGTCCGTTCTGCAGTGGTTTCTGCTTTCCAGTGCTCTTGAAAGCCCTTTGCTTTCACTGAATGGCTGTGCAAAATTCTGAGTCACTTCAGTATGGAAAGATCTTTACCCAGTGGTTTAAGACAGTGTTATTGGTGTAACATATCTAAAGATATTACATCTGAGAGATCATGGGAGATCAATTCTGTGACTTTTGGTTTGGAGACACCTTCTACACTGCGGCCCCTCTGTATTTATGTAGGTGTATGTCACAAAACAGGCATTTCTCGGTATCTTTCATTTTAGCAAATGGCATTATCATCAGATAAGTAGAGGTTGGAGTCAGACAAACTGAAGCACTTCGAGGTGGAAATTTAGACTTTTGTGCTTGTATGATATCCAGCAAAATGCAGCCTATACTGATCAAAGATATCACAATATAAAATAAAACACAACTCCCTGAAAGGAGGTTGTAGCCAGGTGGGGGTTGGTCTCTTTTCCCAGGCAACTATCAGCAAGACAAGAGGGCATGGTCTCAAGTTGTGCCAGGGGAAGTTTAAGTTAGATATTAGAAAGAATTTCCTTACAGAGAGGGTAATCAGACATTGGAATGGGCTGCCCAGGGAAGTGGTGGATTCTCCATCCCTGGAGGTTTTTAAGAAGAGACTGGATGTGGCACTTAGTGCCATGGTCCAGTAACCGCAGCAGTAGTGGATCAAGGGTTGGACTTGATGATCTCTGAGGTCCCTTCCAACCTAGATGATTTTATGATTCTCCCTTAAACAGCCTCTCTTTACATTGTATCTCATGTTCTTTTTTATCTAGACTGTGGATTGGGAAAAGTATTTTGGATGAATGAACTAGTGTAAAAGTACATATTTTGTGTCTGTTCTCATTTTACAGTCTAATCTTAGGCATGCTGAGGCCATAAACGAAAGAATCCAACTGCCTTATGAAACCTCCTGGTAAGTGTGTATCAGTGCCAACAACGCCTCACAAAGTCCTACATGAAGAAAACCCTGCACATGTCCAGACAGACCAAATCACATCAGCATATGGCATTCTGTCAAGAAAGCTCTTCCGCAAAACCTGTCTGCTATGTTTTCTGATAGCAATCAAGTACAAGAGCAGTGTTAGCACTGACCTTCTGGATGCTTCTTTTCTACTGCCTTTGATACTCTAAACACAGTGGCAGAATGAAAACAAGAAGGAAAAAAGAGTTGATTACAAATACCATGAGCAAACCCTAATAAAAAATAGAAATCACAGAGATCTAGATTTGCTAGTGTCCCAAAATTGGGGTGGATCTATTGAGAAGAAAATTCAGCATATCAAGGCCAGCCCTAAAAAATATTTGAGTAAACTATTTCTAAAATCTTCCCACAGAAATATTAAAGAAACAGCAACGTAATAGAGCTTGTCTTGCTTTAGACAGAAGGCCTTCTTAAATACAGGTTTTGATAAAAAATGAAATTGGTATCTTCTTGCTTGAGTGACAGCTCCTGCCTTTGTAACAGCTTTTTACAGACTGGGAGAGTTAACGAGTTTCCCTTAGGAGATTCTTTATACACATAGATATGTACATATACATCTCATTAAACACTAAATACTTCTCACTAAACACATATAGCTAAAGTGTGAGTCAGACACCTAAATTAGAGGAAGTGCTCTCCACTCCCCATTTCTACACTGCATTCTGCTCTCTCTTGCAGGTTGTGTTTTCTAAGACATTTGTATTTGTTGTTGTTCTCTGGATTCTCTCTAATGGCGTGTTGCCCTGTAGTAGCTCAGCTGATGCCATGTAGGGTAGATCATCTACCTCCAGTGCTTTACATATGATATTTATTTAATGTACCACAGAATAAGCTTTGGCTTTTCAGCAGCAGCATTATATTGTCAACTTGAACTGAATTTGCTGTCCACGGTGGTTTCTGTTTCCTTTTCTGTGTAGTCCAAAACTACTGAGGAGGAACTTGGCAAACATATTATTCTGATAAAGAGTTCTGTGGGTTGGATGAGAAATTGTAAAGAAGGAGTGACATTGAGATGACAATATAAAAATAAAGCTAAATTAGAAGCTTGACTATTTATTTAACTGAAACAGAAGTAGATATTATGTTGGAAGAAAATTGTGTATCTCATGCAGTGCTTAGTGTCAAAGGTTTTATACTTCCTTTGAATTGTATCTTTATACATATTTGCATGAAACTACTTATAAAGTTTTATTACCATATTGAATAATAGAGTTCAGAGCTGGTAGGAACCAAATGATGTATCTAGTCCCAAGGCAGTATCTATTATCTCTGACAGATATTTGTCTGACCAGATCATAAACAAGCAGGCAGAGAAGCCTCTACAGTCTCTGTGCTTTCAATATGCCTAGCAAAAATAATGTTACAATAATATTTAGTCTGAAATTTTCCTATGATTTAAGCCTATTTTATATTTTCCTACTCCCATTAGCCCACAGCATAGCTTATTCTCTTTTTACTTTCAAGTCTTTTAAATATTTGATATGTGTCATGTTTTCCCAGCACGTTTACTTTTTTATAGTAACACAACACTGTTGACTCATGCTCAACCTAAGTACTACTGTCCATTCCTCATACTACATTTTAGATAAAAAATACCATCTAAATAGAGCAGTACTTTGAATTTGTCCCTGAACTGCATCCTGATTTTCTCAGACTATTTTTCTATATCAGTATTAAACCTCTCTTGGGTGTATTTCATTCCTCCCAGCTTTGAATTTTCTGTAAACATAAAATAACTGTAATCAATATTGAGAAACATAGCTCATGGATACTATATATTTGCAAGCCATTGCATACGGGATATTTTCTGCCATCTGAGATCAGTGTGAGACAAGAGTAGTCACATCAAGACATTTATTCATAAATTAAAAAATTGGAGAAGCGATTCATGTAAGCAACAGTATCCCTAAGCAATTCTAATTTATGTATCTTGCATTTACAGAACATGGCAGAAATCCACACTTCCCCAGCTTAAACGGTATGCACATCCGTATGCAAGCCTAGCCTTAACTATGCTCTTAAATCTCTTTCTACAGGTGTTGAGGAATATTGAATATTTTATACTTTAGTAATTTTTAAATTTAATAATTAATCCACTGTTTCCAAATACAGTCCAGCTAATAGTAATTTCTTATTGCTTTAATCAAATTGGTAAGCATGTGTTCAAAAGACACCCAAATAAATCAGTAAGGCCTCTTCTGTATCTCCCCCAAACCAAGGTTCATCCCATGCTGCACAGTTTAAGGCTTCTCCTCATCTCTTCAACCATACACACACACAGTCTTAATCATCTGAAAATGCGCTGTTTAGTCCTCAAACACTGTTTTTTAGTTTGCACTTACCCTTTACAAGTTTTTATATAATCATCCCAGAATGCTTTTACTTTTCATTCTGTGAGATAACCATGGAGATCTGAAGGGGTTGACGTTTCTCAGCAAGGAGGAGTAAGGCACTGCTGCAGAGTCTTTGTAGAGAAAGTAATCCAAAACTAATCCTGTTTATTGTAGCAATAGTTGTTCTACAGCCTTTACCAGTCAACATTGTTCAGAATTTTTTGCAGATTTTTTTTTCTTAATCTGGACGCAATTCTAAGGAAAAAAAACCCGCACAGGAAAAAAAGAGCATTTAATTTCTGTGAACAGAGAGCAACATGACCACCCATGTCAGAAAAACTGCAACAGCAGCTTCATGTGTTGTTCCCAGGCGTGTTAAAGCAAGCTAATTTTAGCAATCCTTATGTATTCTCAGAACATGTGTTCATTCTTTATGAAATTGTGGGACATCTTAGTAGAGGGATTTAATGTAAATTATTTATGATTAATCCTGCAGCTTGGTTTGGCTTATGTCCACTCTCGGTGAAAGAACTTTAAACTTCTTAAGTGGAAGCATGGTGTGAAATATTAAAGAGAAATATTTATATATATATTCTCTTTCTATCTATGGATTTCAGACATGAGATAAAAGGTTTCTATTGTTGATTATTTCAGCTCTCTTGGTACTACTGCAAAGCACTCACTGCTGAGTTTGAAGCTACAGCCTGGGGATTTCAAACTGACAGAGAAATGCTCCAAACTAGCAGTCTCCTTTTGATTTGCCAAAAAGTCTTCTGAGCTAGCACCAGCAGTATTCTTCTGGTATGAAAAAGATCAAATATAATGAATCACATTCATCACCCTCTAGAGAAACAATTACATTTCTCTATTAAATACCAGTTTGTATGAGGTAATGATTCCAAGAGTCCGCAACCGAGTCCTATCTGTATCATGCATCATTTAAAGTTTTGACCCAGGTAAGGGAGATATTAGCTGACAGCACAGCCAGGTTTATATTCAAAACCAGCAAACTTCTCACAGTCCTTTTTTAACAGATGCACTCAGATACAGAACTTGCCATGCTGTCCAGCCAGTTATCTTTAGAGTATGTTTAAAATGAAAATTAATTCAGTAGCTGCTCAAGTAATTTCCATTACCCTGTTTAATGCTCCCTATTATAGACAAATCTTCTTTATGGAACCATACAGTGACAGATTGGCTTTCCTTGTTATCAGGTATCTAGCAAGTGAGACTCATCAAACAACTCTGGTGACTATAAATGATGTTCTTGTTCCCCTGGATACACCCTTGTGTCCTTTGCAATTTTACCTTCCTTTGTCTTTAAAAGAAGAATTACCAAAGAGTAGAATTTGAACTTATCCACCAGATTCAAGGTTGTTTATTATCTCTAGTGGACACATTCACTATTTCTTACAGTTATCATATTAAAGTAATTTTGTCACCTAAACTCCTTCACTCTGAGACAACGCCCAGGGTAGAGCACTTATAGTTGTTGCTTGTCTTTTGTAATATGCCTCCTTTTCTTCCTGAAAGTCTGGAAAATCCTCTTTCCCCATGAGATAACATAATATCTATATTGTGCTGTTTTCTCCCGGTGTGTAATTGACTGAGCAAGGCTGATCTGTGTTCCTGACTTCTCTTCACCCTTTGCTGATTTTGTGCTTTATCCATAAACTTGGACTTCCATATTAACAGAAAGGAAAATCCAAGGATTTCGATTTACCATGGCAATATGTTCCTAAATTCTGCAGATGACTTTTCAAACCACAGCAAAACAATTAACACCCTGAATTGCGAAGCTCTGTACAATCTGCATAAAGCAATATATAACCAGTTATTACACTTTCAATGCTACAGTAGGACTGTAGTGCTTTAGGTAAAACAGCTGCTGACCAACAAAAGAATACAAAAATTCATTGTGCTCTTTGATACAAAGCACTGCAGCCTACCACTCTGAATGCAATGGCAAATGGAAGAGGGCCTTATGGTGTCTGAGCCAGGCAGCAGCTCGGTACTCAAGGCCTTGCAGACACAGGAGAGATTAGAATTGTTTATGATTCAGTCAGAGAGCACCCAAAATGAAGGCAAACTTTTTGAGAAAACCAAAGGGATTTTGCTTATTATTCTGCACATTCAGGGGGTGCTCTGTTAATTAAGTTACAAGAGGAAAAAGTTTAAAATTGAGCATATTACACACACTACATACATACATACTACTACTACATTACATTGCATACTACTACATTAACACTGCTGAGCATACTGCATACATTAACCATGCAGCAGGCACTTCTAATGCAAGCTAAACCTGACATTCAGAAACATATTCTAAATAAATTTAGAAAAGAATTCCACTCTGAATTGATGAGGTATTAGTGACCCAAGAATTATGATAGGAAACAATAAGACAAATATTCATGTTGCCCACTTTAACAGCCTACAAAACCAGGCTAGGCTTCCTCCACAGTAAATACAGAGGGATAAGCACCTCAGAGATTATTTCAGAGGATTCAAGCTAAGCAGGAGCAGAAGCCCTCTGGAGGGCAACCAGCGCACTACCTCCCTGCTTACATTATCTGCTCTGAAGTGTTCCCTGGAGGTGCCAACTCTACACCTACTGATTACAGAAGGTGCCTAGACTCTCGCTTAGAAGCTTAATTTGCTATCTAAAATCAGTGATGAATAATTCCTAAATATTCACTAAGACCTTATAATTTTCAAATTGGCCATGTGATGGGTTTCAATTAAATATTAATTAGTTTAAAGCTTAATTTTTGTAAGTTCTGAAAAAAAGTGCACCTGAAGCAGTAGCCAGTGGTCAGTGAAGTTAATGCCATGTGCAGATGTCCCCTGCAGATTGCAGATCTTCATGCTATATTTAAGCAGGTACATGCTAGCAACCTTTTAGTATATAAATACCAAGAGTAATGGATTTTACATCCAGTATCACTGGTATCAATATAAATCAATAATGGAAACTGATGCAGAATAAATATCATGCTCATTGCTTCATATATTTGTGTAATGTAAATAACAGTTATCCCTTCCCAGTGGAATTTTTAAGGTGAAGAAACACCTTCTTTTTCTCACCTTGATATAGATTATTTAGCAAAAAATAAAATCAACATATTTATGAAAGATACAGAAGAACAGCAATGCAGGTCCATCTCTTTTTCAGCATATACTGCATGATCAATGGTTATACAGACTTTTTCACAATGACTGCATAGTCGAGCCTCTTTTCATTAAAAGACATCAGCACTGAGTTCTCTCTCATATTAACTACCAGTCCAGAATTTAGCTATCTAGGGTAAGTTAGTCATCTAGGTCTCCCTCTGTCGTCAGTAGAGTGGCAGGTACTTCCAGAGGATGAGTCATCTCATCTATTTTAGACACATATCTTAGAACAGTATGAATCACTCTGAAAATCCCTCTCCCCACAGTTACAGAGGAAGCCTAGACATCCAGCTTAGCCAGGACACCTAACTTTTTACCAGCTATGTCATGTGCCTGCTACTCAGTGTTCTTGCAAAAATGATGTCAGTTAGAAAAGACTGTTTCTTTGAATGTAGACACGTGTCAACTGATGGCAATACAGAGACATGTTCATGCTGAACTACCAGACCATAAGAGAATCAAATCAGTATCAGCCTGCCTTGTTTCTGACCTTGAGGTGAAAAATTCCTCATTCCCCCGCCAACTTTTTGTGCTAACTAATCCACAGTTGAACATGTTGATAAGGCAGGTGTAGCTGGGCAAATACCCCAGGAAACATCAAGCCTATAAATTAGTGACTGGACAGTAAATTTTTTCTAGTCAGTTCAAGTAGTCTTTAATCCCCATTGGTTAATACCACTTATTGTTTTTATATCCTTCTGATTCAAATTCATACAAGAATGCTTTTATACAAATTCCATTCAAAATATGCAATTAAATTAAGAAAAGAATGAAGTATTATCACAGTGCTACATATATATATTCTTTTTTTTTCCACTTCAAAACGGGCTAGAGAGGGAAAAAGGAATCTGCTAATTAAATTATAAAATTCTGAAGAGGTCAAAATAATGTAGCACACACCAAGCTCTGATTCAAAGAACACAGGAAGCAGTGCAATTTGGATTTGTCATCCTTTGACACAGTCTGTAACAATATAGTCAGGAGTTTGAGCGAAACACGCATCTTTTTCATTCTTTCTCTCCCTCTAGGGTCACTGCACTGTGATCTATTTTTACATAGGAAAAAAAGGAGTTTCCATTGTTAAAACAAGTTGGATGCTCCCATATCTCACATTCAATCAGAGAGCATTTCAGAAAGCCTAGCGTCCTCCTTTCAACCTGGTTTGAAGTATTTCTACTGGTTATAGACATCGCTCATCCACAATGTTGTAATCATAAAAACTTTCATTTCTTAAAAAGTGAGGGGAAAAATGGGACTTCTAATAACTTATGAATAAATGGTATTGAAATACTGTCTTTAAAAATGCAAAAGCTAGAATAGGAACAAAAGCAGCAGAAAGATAATAGATCTAACTACATATCCTCAAAATTTTAGAGATACTGATGTCCAGATGTTAACTACTTAACAATCAGAATTCTCTTCCAGAAACAGCTCACCAAATATGGTGAATCTGGTACTATCTTAGGTTCTTGAATTTTATATTAACTTTAAATATCAATTCTGCATTGCCAGTTTCTTCATGAAGCCCACTGTACACAAAAGGAAACCTGGATGGGGAAGGAAGGGAGGAGAGAGAAAGATGAAAAAGATGAAAGAAAGAAAAGGACAAGAATGGCAGTCGTCTTGGAATTTATGATGTCTTGCTGATTACAGCATTACCAAACCAATTACTTTGCATTACCAAACACAAAGTGTACTTAAAAAAGCACAGACACCATTTTAGCCATAACAGCCTAAGAAGGAACACAAGCTCCATTGTCCATACCGAGACTCCCATGCACGGTCAAGTCTCACCAGTGTGCTACCTTAGGTCCATGCCACAAACCTCAGAGTTTCCAAATACTGATCAGAGTTCAGCTCCCCTGTATGAAACATCCAGTAGTTGTAGAAAACCACAATTCCCGAGAGTCTCCTCTCCTTTCCTGTAACACTAGGAACTATGCAATATCCAAAACCAGAGCTGTTTTGTTTTGCTTTATCTCAGTACATTGGTCATAAAGCCTGTTCCAGTTCTCTGGGCAAATGTGACACTCAGAACTAAGTTTTTAGTTTCAGGATGAAATTTTGCCCTTGAAAAAAATATCATCTGTTGTTATGAACATACATACCAGGTAAGTTGTTTATTAGATGGGCATATATTTGGATGAAGAAATAAATCTTTCCTGCATAGACCACCAAAACCTTCAATATAACTTCAATGTGTGAATGACCTTTAAAGCATCTGTTTCATATTGTACTAATTCATACCCAGCTGAAGGTGGCTACAGAATGTAATGGTATGCATGATGATTTTCAAAGTTCTCTTAATAACATTTTAAATTGAGACTACATTAAAAAAGAATATTAAAATAGGGACTTAAGAGATAACATCAGAGGCTGTTCATAGGTACATGAAGTAAAGAAAAAGAAGACTTTGTGGTTCATAAAAGAATTGATTTCCATCTTACAACTCCACCCAAATCTGGACAATAAAGCTTTAATACAGAGTATCATGTTTGTATTCACCTCATTTCTTTACATATATTTCAGTGCTGAAAATAGTAGAGTGGCACCAACATTTTGATCCTTAGCAATGCTCATTTCTACACTTGATACTCTTCTTAAATCAGCCCTAATTACATCTGTTCAATTGTTTGTGTGTTGTTAGCATTGCAATAGTTTTATTCTATTCAGTAAAATACACTGTGAATCCACTCCCATTCATTTATCTTTCCTTGAAGATCAGATGACAAATTGTCTCCTTCTGTAACCTTAGATTAGCACCTAATCCTGAGTTTTCTTTCCATATGAGATTGTTTAGAAATTTGCTGGCACCAGCAACATGATAGAATCATAGATATCCAGTTTTGCAGGCATCTAGCAATCCAGTGTGCATGTGTAAGCTACATTTCTGCTTACTGGAAGGCAAATGAAGTTTGCTGGTCTCAGCAGCATTAGGATAATGGTACCAAAATAAACAATATTCCCCACCTGTGATCAGCACAAGTGACGCTATGGAATTCTCTGTAAATCCAGTCTTGAATTCTTCTCCAAGCTCTCATGAAATTATCACCTTCTGTACTACAGTTGAGGGTAAACGTCATTGCTTTCATTCCCATGATTGATGAGAAAAACAACATACTGCCCTCACATTCAGCCAACTCCACTGGTTCCCCATTCATATCACAATCAATTTGAAAGTTCTTTTTGTTTCCAGGATCCTTGCATGGCTTACCCCAAGATCTTACACAAATTTCATCGCCTGTTACACTGCATTTACAGAGATCTGACATCAATTCTCTCTGTAATAGATCTATGTCTATGCCTGGCAGACATCAATTGGCTATCTCATTTAGCATTCTCATTTTCAGATACACCTTCTCTCTTTTCCTCGCTTGATTTTTTTTCCCTGCCACCTGACTTTACAACTGACTGCTTTGATTTACACTGGAGAATTTTCTGTTAGCATGCTATTTCTGGCCTACTCTCTGTAGTATTCTTGCATTTTATAAATAATTTGATCAAGACCTTAAAAAAAGCCACCCTTCAATCTGACTTTTAGATTGATAGACTACAACACAGGTTTTAGTTACTTCATTAGAACTGGGGTTCTGACATAGGGATAGAAATAAAATAGAAGGTCAAGTTTTCAAAGTAAAACCCCTTAGTTCCTGACATTTCCCTTGAAATTATTTTCACATTAAAAACTACAAGCACAGTGATGTCTTAACTATAAGCTTTTCCAGTTTCATTTTTTTATCATTGTTACATTATTACAAATATTGTATTGGTTTATACTTAGGTGGAAATGAAGGGAAATAAATCCAATTCCTTATTAAAAAACAAAAACAGATGTTTGCTCGAAAACAATCTGGCAGCAGATAAGATCTATGGAAAACAATGCAATTTTCTTAAGAAAGAAATTGAGGAAGAACTCTGGAGAGTAACTTCTCTAAACATGCCTTTTGAATCTTGTTTTATGTAAATTGCATGCATTTTTTCTAAACATTTCTTAAAGTTAATCACTACATTATGAAATACTTTTATTGGTTACATAAACCATTTGCATTAAACTTATGTCGTCACTTAAATTTTCATGGTTCTACTGCTACATCTTAGCTTTTTACTTCATTAAAACAAACATAATTCTAATAAATACAGCAAACATATGAACTAAGCAAAAGTATCATGCCTTTATTTTTCTTTCTAATGGCCACGCATGGTCCTTATAATCCTCCTGGTAACAGGGCAACTGCTATGTATAAGCATACCTCCAACAGAACACACACCCAGCAAAATTCCAAAGCTTAATTTTTCCCTGCCCACCTTTCTGCAAAAGTAAACACCTCCACAGGGTTGTCTGCAACTAATGATTATGACACCATGGAGCTGCATTTACTAAGTTTTTATGATTGAACCCCATTTCAAACCACAAGAGGGAATATTCCATCTGATACAAGAGCCCTGTAATTCTCTTCAATGCCTGGCAACTTGGTTGTCTTTAAAATGTTACTCAAAAGTAATTATTTTAATTCCATGACTGCGCCCCAACTTAGTTCCATTTTATTCCTATTTCATCTCTCAAGTATGAAAAGCATCTCAAGTATTATACATACACTTGGTATGTATCTGCCATGCTGATGTTCTTTTATTTCCTGCCTTCTGTGATATACTGTGTTTAGGTTCATTAAAGCTCCACACATTTGAGTGACAAGAAATTGCAGAGTAAGAAACTTTGACAGATTTTCATTTGTCATTTTGTTGTTTTTCATCCTGCTCCAATGAGGACATAGGGAAATCTTCTAGGAATTACTTTAAACTATTTTGTGCGAAATTTTCTCCCAAAGATGTTTTATATATTTACAAGGCCACTTAAAACCTTTACTGTAGACACATCTATTGGCCTCGGTAAGCCTGCACACATGACAAAATTCTCAGAAGTGTGACTTAATAACTACTAAGGTGTATTATAATTTTGCCTGGAAATTGCTGGAGTGTTTGGAAGCTTGAGGCCTTATCTCAAGTAATATTTAAGCAAACATGTTCTAATGTATCTTAAAAAGTAATGATGGTTTTGCCTAAAACATGGGCTAAGATAAAAATCTTTGTTTTAATTACAGCCCTAAGCACCTTAATTTTATATCATTAAGAACTAAGAGAACTGCATTTTTCCTAATGTAATCAAAACATAAGACAAAATAGATTTGAGAGGCACGTAAGAGAAATACTTCCTAAATTCCACAGGTTTAATTGCCTGTAATTGTGCTACCTCTGGAGTTTGCAAGTTTTTTTGGATAGGGGTGTGGGTTTGAGCCAAAGCAATTAAAACTCTTGCGGGCCTGAAGGTGCCCTTTTCTCTGAATGGATCGATCCAGAAGCCCCATGCACTTGCTGGGAAACTGTAAGCTTCTGTCAGACATACAAAGTTTTCCAACGTGCTGCCTATGATCTGCCTATGCAGATCAGCCAAAACAGGAATGTCTGAGAGAGTTTTACAGAGGGGATGTAAAGCTTGGGATAAACAGAGAATTGAAAATAATCTCAAAAAATTGAACCTGATCTGCCTTCTTTGAAGTTAAAGTGATTAGAATGGAGCAGGCTGGGATTTTAGACTTCACAGGCTGTGGGAGGGACTTCAAAAGCACAGAGGTGATAGATGAACATGTTTTTTCAGCTGTGCAGTGACAAAAATGCAACATGTTTTCAGGGCTGTTATAACAACAGGAAGAATATGGAAACAAAAAGTTCTAATTTTAGTCTCCACCAGTCATCCATGTTTCAGCCTGATTGCCTCCTACCTAGGACGCTCACCTTGAATGCACCTTCAGCAGAGCACAAGGCTGACAAATGTAGTGGATTGGTTAGAAATGCGAGGACATATGAACATGGCTAAGGCTATGGATGAGCTGCTAAAGTATAAGACGCAGTCTGACTAGGCCCATGAGAAAGTCTGAGATAGCAGGGCCGTGAGAAAGCGGCAGTGTCCTTGGGTATCCTAAATTGAGCTGGGAAACAGAGCTAGGCATTACCAAAACAAAGGCACTTAACGAGCCACCTGTGTAAACAATGGGAAGCAGTTAAGATGATATCACCACCTAACCGGGCACCAATAATGAGCCTGATTTCTGTAATATTCATGAACCTATTATAGAGTGTATATTAAGCTACTGTCAATCTACAATAAACGAAGTTCCTGGATTCTCACATTGAGGTGTCTAGAGCTTTCCGTCGCGACGTTATTACTGGCGCCCGTGGACAGGGACCAAGTGGGGGTCCCTAGGAGGTCAAGTCGGATCTCCTGGGTTGGAGTCAAGTCGGACTCCCGAGAGCCAAGTCGGGTTCTCGCAGCCGTGGTCGGACGTAGGAGTTTTTGTCGGTCTTGCCGTGCAGCACAAGAAGGCGAAAGGGCTGGACGAAAAAGAGCTCAACTTGCCGCCGCCGGACGCCTCCCTTTCGGGGATTTCGGACGGCGAAAGAGTTAAGTTCCGTGCTTCCAGGGCCCGGCGCCCGGGACGACTCCTGAAGAAGGAGGCCCGCCGACAAAGCCGCAAAGTCTCGTGGTAAGGGCTGCACAAAGCGTGGTAACACGTTTTTTAGGTAATAGAGGGACAGGCGGCACTATCATTGCTCCAATGCTTTCTGGGAAAGCGGGGAGTTAAGACGAACTGGCTTTGTGGCAGATGCTGCTTTCATGTAAGGGCCAGGGATATGAAGTGAACACTGTAACTGCCTTTACTATCTCTACTTGGAAAGAACTTAGTGATAAACTCTTTACTGCTGCCTGTAAGGGAGAAAAAGTTGCTGCTTCCCTCCTTACAATTTGGCGATTGTTATCTGGAACAGTCAAAGGCATTAAAGCACAGTCTGAGGACATTAGGATGCTACTGGATACCATCATACGGAGAAATCGTGTAAAAAGGGAGTCGAGCGGAGTTGAAGGGAGCCGGAGCGGGACCAGAGATCACGGAACGGGGCCGGAAACAACGGAGCGGCCCCGCCAACATGAACGCGGTGCCAGCGTCTCGGCAGTGCATATCCAGGACGATCGGAGACGACAGCTGCGGCGTGAAAGTACTGCTGATGGACCAGAGATGAACTTTACGAACACTATGACTGAGTTCCACCTTAAGACACTTCCAGCTTTTCATCTGAACTGTGCAGCGGGACTGCGCTGCACATTTGTGGCTGCGTTCATGGCGCTGGGTGCTTGCGCCGGGCAGCAGGGCAGTAGCGGTGGTCGCGCCGCCTGCGTGTCCCCGGCTCGGAGCGGTGCGCCCGCGCGCGTGCACGCCGGCGGCTCCGGGTGCGGCAAGCAACGGGGGGGCTCTGTGTCCCCCGCACTGCTGACAGCCATGGTCCCGGGGGGTGTGCGTTCCCCTTCCCTTCTTTGCAGCGAGTGGTTTTTCCCTGGTGCTGCTCCTCTTCCTAGAGTTAATGACGGTAGCAAAAACATTGGGGGGTGCAGTCGGGGGAGGGGGAAAGCTGTTTCTCTTTTTCCCCGTTACACCAATCACCCCTTCTCTGAAACGTGCCTGTTTGCAGCTGTTCTCTCCCTCTCCTATGATTTTGTCTTTTCTTAAGCAGACCCTGTGATTAAGTTCCTTCTGCTGATCTCTCTGGGTGAGCCCAGCCCCTCCTTCCCCTCCTTCGTCCTTCGGCAATGAGGAGCGTGGGGGGAGGCAAAGACGGTAAAACACGGAAAAAAGGGAAAAGAGAAAAAACAACTTAAAATTAACAATATCCCAACTTATAAATCAAATAAGATTGCATTGTTTTTACAGCAATAGGTGTTAAGCATGCAGTGTGCTCATGGCACTCTCAAATGTTTTCTTCAAAAACAGAAAGGGAGACTGACGAAAAATCCTTTGAAGTAAGATTAGAAATAACGCGACATCCGTGCTTAGCTTTTGCATATTGCAGAAGGTTGTTAAGAATTTCCTATAGTTTGCCATTTTGCTTCTCTTACATGAAATTTGGCTGTTTCCCCCAGGGGCAGGGTGCAGGTAGAAGATTTGGAGACGGAACGATGAGACAGAAGGGGATATAGTCTTCCCCCTGCAAAAGTAGCTTTATTGCCTTTATGATAAAATATCATTGCTCTATAAGAAGCGTTGAAGATTTCCAAGATAATATTCTGTTCTTTCTTACTGTATTTGTCTTTTACATGGAGAGTTATGCAGGATTTGCAGATTGCTGATGGCGGCTATGCCATAAATTTCCTTTGAATTATGAAACTGATAAGAAGTGCACAGCCAATGACCACTTGAAAATGTGTGTGTGATTGAGGAGTGTGTCTGAGGTGGCCACCTGAATGTTGTGTGAAAGAAAAAAGCTACATGAATGTGTGAATGTGTAAACTTAAAAATACTTTCTGCCGGTGTCAAGATTTTAGAGATGAGTAACGTGATTCTGTTGAACCATAGTGATTCCTTATTCTGAATGGGCTCTAAGTTATACAATGGATATTGACAGTTATTGTAATCTTAGTAATAGCTCGTGTTGCCTTTTCTTGTATTACTAGATGTCTAAATACTACGACAAAGAAAGCATTGTTGGCACAGAATAAAAACGGGGGAAATTGTAGTGGATTGGTTAGAAATGCGAGGACATATGAACATGGCTAAGGCTATGGATGAGCTGCTAAAGTATAAGACGCAGTCTGACTAGGCCCATGAGAAAGTCTGAGATAGCAGGGCCGTGAGAAAGCGGCAGTGTCCTTGGGTATCCTAAATTGAGCTGGGAAACAGAGCTAGGCATTACCAAAACAAAGGCACTTAACGAGCCACCTGTGTAAACAGTGGGAAGCAGTTAAGATGATATCACCACCTAACTGAGCACCAATAATGAGCCTGATTTCTGTAATATTCATGAACCTATTATAGAGTGTATATTAAGCTACTGTCAATCTACAATAAACGAAGTTCCTGGATTCTCACATTGAGGTGTCTAGAGCTTTCCGTCGCGACGTTAGACAAATACTAAGAAATTCTCAGTAAATACACAGGACAGAGACACAGGAACCACTAGGACCATTTCTAAACTTTAGCTTTGAAAACCGGTCAAACCCACTCCTAGGATCTGAATTGGGATTTCCCATGACTAGAGCTGCATCCTATGCTGCTCTGCCTCCTTCCTCAGTACACAGGTTTCTAAGAGAGTTGCCCACTTCTGTTTCTCTGTTAGGACCATCCCACTGCATATGAAATACTCAAATACTGGGAGCAGTAAGATGCTTTTAACTTCTCATTTTGGACAATCTGCCCTATTAAGGACATCTGAGTTCTGGGGTTAAAATCTCCCCAAAGCAGTAAAAGGAACCCATCTCCAATTTAATCTCACTTTCAGGCAGAAGGAGAGAAAACATCATGGACACTGGTGAGTCTAGTCCCTCCTCCCAGGAAAATATTTCCAGCTAAACTACTCAACATCCAACTCATTAATCAATTAGAGTTGACCACAACTGTATTTTAGTGAATAACTCATCTACCATTTACTGTCCTAATACTGCACATTTCACTGCTGATCTTACCTGAACATAAGCTTAAGAAATAATGCACTTTGCATGAAAAAATTAAACTGACTCTCAGAACTGTTTTTTCCAGCTCCCCAAAATGGTGGCACACACTTTGCACTAAAAATATGGTAAGAAGTAGTTTACAGACTTAATCAAATTGTGCACATTAATGAAGTTATCAAACGTGTAAGTTTTTGCAGGGCATCCTAATGCTGCAGTGATCTCCACAAGACAGTTCTGCCTAATACAAAAAGATCCATGTTTGCAGACTCTGTGAATTAGCATTCCCCTTCTGCATGCTTATGGCACTTGCTTAAGCAGCCTTAGCCTTGATCAAATCTGCATGCTCCTACAATCCAATTAATAATATACAGAGCACTGCTTTCTGTTCTACATCATACTATGAAGGTTTTAAAATAGTTATGGATAAACAGACAAGTTGCTACATAAACATTTATTTAAAAAATAGATTTATTAATGAATATGTGTTAAAACAGTTACTTTTACAATATATTTTACTTTCTTTGCTGGTTCTTAAACTTTCAGTGAGATTCTAAGGGAATTCTTTCTCTAGAAGTAGGAGGGCATGCCCTCAATTTACGGGTTCCACAGGAAAATAGAAGGCACAAATACAACTGTATTTTAGTCACTGGAAATGCAGAGCAGACCCTGCAGTATCAGAATATTTTCACACACATGTTCCTCACACAGGTGTCCAGATCTCTTACTGCCCTGCTTTAGCCCTCTAGCCCTTACTCACCTGTGGTAACACATTCCCAACTCTTTCAAGGAAGGCACAATCAGCTGACAAGCAGGAAAGCTAATCTTCACAAGGCTACACATGCAAAACCCCTAATTTATTCCATATATTTTAAAATTTATTTATCTAGCAGTTGTATTTTGCAAAGGTGTCATGAAAATTAGCAAGAACAAAACCAATAGATTTTTACAGTAATTGTTTAAAACTTATTCTAACAATTTACATAGCCTTAGGACAGGTTCCTGATGTGCAATTCAACGCGGTGATTTTAAAAAAAAATTAAATAATAGTTATAAAACTAAAAGTAATACTTTCCCATCTGCTCTGAGAAGCTTTACAGCATTTTAAAAAGCACATAAATGATCTGACAACAATGGAAAAACAGTGGCCAAGGAGGGCTTCAGGTAAAAAGCTGATGTAGAAACAAATTATTCTAGTTCTATCAAGTGATATGCTTGTTTTGTTGAATTGTAACATTAGACTAATATTAAAATTTCAACTTAAAGTTACTATATAAATTTAGTGTTCAGCTGTCCATGCAAACAACCGAAATAATTCTTCTAAACTGCTTAATCTAACTAGCATTCATTTCCTGTTTTGACACTACCTGAAAGCAAGATAAATATTCTATAAAAACAGGGAACACTCTTAAATAATTCACATAAGAAATTTAAATTCCTCTTTGTTAATCCTATCAGTGACAATGAAAAACCATCAGGCGTAGTTCCTTTTAATTAAACCACACTAATTAATTTTCAACCAACCTTCAGGATCAAAATAGATCTTGAATTGAGTGACTTTTGCATCGCCACATCAGTGACTCCCTGCATGGCCACAGCAGGCTGCATCCACTGGTCTCCCTGCAGCCTGGACTACAGCAACACAACAGAGACAACGAAGCAGAGCGGTGGTGAACTAAGCAGGAATGGTCAGAGAAGGCGTCCAAATGCTTGCTGGGTACAGTTTGTATAATTTTGAGAATTATTTGTTCACACTTCTAATTACAAAGGTAAGGAAATTCTGAATTGTGGGTTTTTTTAACGAACTCTATTTTTTCCACCAGCAGCCTATAATTAAAACTAAAATAAACATCAAGCTTATTCCTTGTCTTTGCTGTCAGTTTTGCATCAGTGGGGCCCCATACACCTTATCCACACCTGGCCTGTGCCAACCTGACACAGGCTGAGATGCTCGATGCTCCCCACAGACCGGAGACCCTTTTTCGCTTACGCAACTGCACCGGCAGCCCGAGCTTTGGGAACGGGAATAATCTGGCTTGGACGGAGGGAAGGGGAAGAGTGGGCACACGGGAAATGCTGCTAGGCATCGATTTTCGGGGAGTGGGGGGTGTGCCATTTTCCTAATTTAACTGGAGGAGAAATCGGGCGGCGGCAGGAGATGAGCTGATGCGACACTATGGCCTCGCACAGCGCGGCGACAGCAAGCACCGCGGCTGAGGGGAGAAGCACGCCGAGGGGTGCACGATGCGGCAGCACCCACTGCTGGCAGTCCAGGGCCGGGGAGCGGCCCGGCCCCTGCAGGTGCTGGGCGTACGCCCGGGCCGGTTCTGGCGCAGCGCATCTTTAATGCTGGGCTGCCTCAGCGCGCGGGGCGCCATTCCTTAAGCGGGGCTGCGGGCCGGGCTCTGCGCGCGCCCGCCCGGGCCGGCGCCCCAGGCGCAGTGTCCGGAGCCCGCTCCCGTGCTGCGCGGTCAGGGCCGGGGCTTGCGGCGGGTGGCGGGCGCGCGTACAGCGGTACAGCGGGCCCCGGCTGGGTGCGGGGCCGAGGGGAGCCCGGGAAGAGCATGGGAAGAGTGTAGCTACTGGTTGAAACAGAAGCCTGCACGGCCTCGCTTAGGGGATGTTTTGCCCCACGGCGTTCCAGGATGGGGTTTGCTAGGCTCCACGCCTGCTGCTATCCCGTCCGGCGGCCCCCTGCCCTGGGGCAGCAGGAGAGAGAGGAACTGGGCTGCGGGAGTCTCTGTCGGAAAGGTTTGCCTGCGGGATGAGGGAGAGGGAGTTAGAGTTTGTTCTTCACAGTCTCCAGAAATAGCTGTCCCCGAGAAACTTTCCACGTGGGGAATTTTCACTGAGAGATGCCCTAGATTTCAGTGGGAGATGAGGCTGCTGCTGCTTCTTTGCTGCTTTCTAGAATCAAAAATGTGATTTGCATCATCGGAGATTCGTAGCAACAATCTCTGTTCGCTCTCAGGAGGCCGTGAGCAGTAACAACGAGCTGTTGCCTGCCAGGTGTGAACGCCTTGTTTTCCTGCACGAAGTTCAAAGTTTTGCAAGAGGTCAGAGGTCTGGGATCCAGGTGGTTGAGCTGGGTAAGCTGTTAACTCCGGTCGGGTCAGCTGCCTTTTTTTTTTTGTTGTTGTTGCCGGTTATATATTACTCTACTCAGACAGTGGGGCTACCCATCTAAAATAAAGAGCAGCTAGCAGGACCTCAAATGCTTGTTTGTCTGTAATGTATTATCACCAGACAGGGTTCATACTAAATCACAAGATTGTAGCATGAAAAGGGCCCTTCCTGTGCCACCTGGCCCAGTCCCTTGCTCAAAGCAGGGCTGGCCTTAAAAGTTGTACCAAGTTGCCTGGGGCCTTGTCCAGACCTGAATTAGGAGCTCCCTCGTGAGTACTTCACTTTCTGGAAGGTAAAATGGTTGCAATCAAACTGCCTGTATCTGTTAACTAACCTGCAGCCTTATCTCCATGTAGAAAGGAGCGCTACAGACTACTCTTTCCAAACAACTGACAGGTGTGCTCAGCTAAAAGCCTTGGGAGGAACTTGGCAGAATGAAGCCTGTCATCGTGGTGCATGGTGGAGCTGGACGGATCTTCAAAGAGCGAGAAGAGGGGTGTCGTGCTGGCACTGTCAGAGCTGTGCTGCAAGGTTATGGTGTCCTGAAACGGGGAGGCAGCGCCGTAGATGCAGTTGAGGAGGCAGTACAGTCAATGGAAGATGATCCTCATTTTAATGCAGGTAATTTTTCAAGAATTAAGTGGGCTTAAAATCGTCTTGTGTTTCACGTGTTTTGCCCTGATGCTTCTGAAAATCCTGGCTTGCATTATTATTGAATTATGCACATTGCAGTGGAGTAAATACTAGTGTCACAAAACAGTTGATTTCTCAGTATAAAACAGCATGGCGTGTGTGGCAGTTTCTCATGAGTACACTGAGGAAATTGAGTTACTCTGTTCTCATTCTTCTTCTCCCATTTCATTCATGTGGAGCTGTTCATTACTGTGTCATTTATATTCAATTTTAAGACATGGATTCTATTATGGAGTATATGTTTAATTAACATTCATTTTCAAGGCACTTGGATGTAGCTTGCAGCATTTGTTTAAGCCTTAACACTTGTCCTTTACCAGAGGAATGCTGTTCTTGGGGATTTTAGGTGTTTTTCTCTTCATTAATGCTTACAATTAGTTATTTTGTAAATAACATTACAGAAGTAATGCAGTAATGGTATATGAGTCGTGAATCTATGCAGAAAGAGTTCATAACTGGATTTTCTAATGAGTAACGTAAATTAATGTTAATGGAAGTTGCCAAATATTTTCTCCTCTTGATATGACTCGTTTATGATTTTGATAAGTTTCAGCAAAAAAAACCAAAGCGTTCTCACCAACCTACATCAGGAATAAACATGGAAGATAACATAACTATTAGTTATATGCTCAGTTAGTTTGCAGAGGTTCATTTTTTTCCTGCTTACCTTGCAATTGAGAGCAAGGGAGAGCTTTTATTTCGTATGAAACTTTCAGTGTTTTGTTACTGACTTGGGCTGAACATTTTGATTTTTAGAGCGTCCAAGCTGAAATCATGAAGCAAACTTAGACGTGTGGTGTGTACTATTACATGGTATCAGGGTGGCATTCTCTCATTTACTTTTTACTTAACTGGACTTGAGCCTTAAGCACTTGTTCAAGTTTGCCTGTGCTGATCTAAGTGTGGCAAATCTAATTGTCTTAACGCTCCTTAGATACAGCTGTTCACAGTAGCTGGCAAAAATGAGGTGAAAGCTGTGTGAAGAGGATGCTGATTGGAATGGCTATTTAAAACTCACTGTGTGGTATTTATAAAAGAATAAATCTGGTTTACTGTAATATTTTCTAGGAAAACACAGACATTGCTAAGAGACAGCAATAAACATGGGGAAGAATGGGCATAACAATCAGGTTGTGTCCTTTTTTGAATTACAGGGTGTAGCCATTCTGTGTAGGTTCATCTCGATGTTGGCTTGGTAGAAGGGCTCAGAAGCGATACTGTTGTCTAAAACTACCATTTTAGTGACTTGAGCAGCATAATGAAGTCATCCAGTTCTGCTTGTGATGAGGAAGTGGCCTTGGTTATATTTACCTCATGTGATAGCTTTGGCTAGCAGTGTTCATCAGCTTGGTGTGAATACTGCAGATATATGAATTGACACTGTAGTGATCCCTGCACACTCTTCTGCAGCCTTTGCAGGGCACAGGACAGATCTGTCTATCTGTAGACAGAGGTAACTGGAGTACTCCTCTCAGTACCCCACGTGTGATTTGACCAATCTCATAGGTTCGTTATTTATGTCCCCTTAGATTTTCTGTCTTCTGTTGTCTCTGTTCTTTTCCCAGCCTTTTGCTTAACAAGTGAGCCAAACTTTTTTTTTTTTTTTTCAGCACTGCTGCCAATGGATACCATGCCCTTGGTGGCTGGTAGTCCCTACCCATTGCTTTGAAAGATGGATGAAAAGGCAGTCTGTAACCATCCTACTCATCCTACCTGAAATAACCTGAAGTTCAGTATCTAGCTTTGTTGTAGTGTACAGACTTTCATGGTGGTCAGTGGAATGAAAAAGGTGACTATACAGCTAAGATGTAGGAATTGTGGAAGTAGTGGATGCCCCATCCCTGGAAGTGTTCAGGCTAGGTTGGGTGGGGCCCTGAGCAATCTGATCTAGTGGGTGACATCCCTGCCCATGGCGAGAGTCCCTTCCAAACCAGGCCTCTCTATGATTCTATGGCAAGTGGGATGAATTGTTCTTAGAGAGCACCTGTCTCTCTTCACTAGCTGTAAGAGGAGGGTTTTGTAGGAAGCTGCCTTTGATTGAAGAAACTGTCTGCATCTGTTTTCTGCTCAGGAAATTTTAGGAAATCCTAAACTGTATCCCATGAGAGATGTCCAATAGACATACAGTACTATTAATGCAGTGGTGAAGGGGCCTGGTAGAGTTTCCCTTGGCATTGTGGTTCTGGTCACTGATACTTAAGAATCTCCTAGTTCTAGTGGGAATTTCAAGGTCATAGGCTAGAAAGCCTACCTTGTCAAAGGAAGTTAAAAGAGTATGGCAGGGTTTAGCTAAGTAAACAAAGAGTAATAACTCCTTAACAGTATAAAGGAAGAGCTGGAAAAATTATGTTGTAGCGGATGGCACAAGGCAATTAACCTGTAAGCTCTTTACAGATCAGTGTAGAAATTAACACATTGTGAATGATGCAGGGCTGAACTCTGGAATAGCTTATGCAGTCGCAGACAGGCAAAAAATAGCTTTTGGGGAGTGTGTCTGTATTTGGCAGGGGAAGTTTTGGAGATTACAGGAGGAGGATTACAGGATTTTGTTGTCTCTTGTTACAGGGGATTTAACTTCATATATTCAGGTCTGAAGTACACTGGTATAGAAGTCTTATGTCAGTTATTAACAGTGGTTTCTGACCTGCTCTAGTACTGGTTTAACAGAAAGCTAAAGCAATTTTTTTTCTATCTGCAGTGTTCAGGCCTTTCTACCTGAGCTAATGTGTAAATCTGCCATGTTTTGATTTGGCTTTTTGCTTCTTTTTAGGTTTAGTCTTCACCATCCTTATTAGCAAGGCTTGTGCATTTGATGACTTAAAACGTGTTATTCCCCTGTGATACAATTATTGGCATTACTTAAAAACCCCACCCCATTTGCATTGTCTCATTTTTTTTATCTCATTAATTTTCCATTCTATTAGTAATAGCGCTGATAATTATAGAAGAAAATAACTACCCAACATTTTATTCCTTAATTTTTATTTTTTTTAAATTACTTTACTGTTTTTATTTGGTAATGAAGAACTTATTTGAGGCTTTTGCTACAGTAGTGAGTGGATGCTTTTATTCTGCTCCATTATTTTGGCAGTTTCTTGGAGTGTTATATGACACTAATCTGTTGATAGGATCAAATGCTATAGTATTTCTTTAGGTTATGTTGTATCATCCTTTGGAAGAACTGTAAGGTAAAATACTTTTGTGCACTCAAAAGTGATCTGAGGAATAAAGAATTCTGTTCGTGATTGTTGTTTTAGCTTTTGCACCAAGTATATAATTTGGGATGTGATTGGAAGTGTTTTTCATCTTACAAAAAATAAAACTTGATTTTAAAGTAGATGTTGTACTCTGTGAGACTTCTCTTAATGGCTGGATTTTGTGGTTATACTCAGCAGTGTTTCTGCTGAGATACTTTCAGTAAGTCAGCAAACTGGGAAAGAGAAAAGTTGCTTGATAAGAGCTAATAATTGAATCACCTGGTGGTTAGGTCTTAATGACTTTCTTCTCTTTGTCTTCCTCCCTAATTTTTTTTCTTTTGTCTTTAGGTTGTGGATCTGTTCTAAATGAAAAAGGTGAAGTAGAAATGGATGCCATTATAATGGATGGAAAAAATTTAGACTCTGGAGCAGTATCTGCAGTTAAATGCATAGCAAACCCAGTAAAACTTGCTCGACTTGTTATGGAAAAGGTATGCTGATTATAAAGCATGTTTTTCCTTAGAACTTCATCCAGTATATTGATACACATCAATGATGATATCTGTGTAGTGCTTTAAGGCAGGAAATAAGGGAGAAATGGATGAAAGTGTTTGGAAGCTATGGTTGTGACCATGAAGCATTTTTATTTTAAGGGTTTTTGAGAGATATTTATAAAAAAAAATAACATTCTAAGAAAACATAAATTCTGCTTTCTCAAGGAGAAATTGAAATATGCATGTTGGTCTCCTGTAGTTCCACAACTGGTGTTCAAGATATTTATTTTCTTTATTTTGTTCACTTGTTTTTTGAAGAGCTTTTATGCTGTCACTGAGTCTTCTGCTTGATCTCGCAAGATTAAAGTTGGATAATACATCGTTCACTTTACAGTGATAAGGCACTGGATTAAATGTCCCAATTACATATTTGGCTATGTAATGCATTCTTACATTGTTCCAGATAATCTTTTCTGTTGTGACCTGTCAGATGGTAGCTCTGGTGCAAAGTTGTAGTCTTCCAGCAGCAGAGGGTAACAGTAGCTCTGTTGGGTGGTGACTGAGTTTTCAAGAGAATCAAATTTATCAGGGCAGCGAAATGATTATTACTTGACCTTCTACATAAGATCAGTCCCCCATTACTCCACTAAGAAGTCCACCTAATATTTGCCACAACAGACTTCTCTTATTTTTCAGAAATGGTGGCTACTGGTGTGTGTCAGGATGGAGTAGATCATTTGTGTGATATTTGCATCTGTTTTACTTGGCAGTGATCAAAGAGTTTGTACTGTCTTTGGAGTTCACACTTTTCATCCTGCTCATGCAGCTGCCCCGTTGCTGAAAAGGGTTTCATATTCACTTATGAACAAAGAAGACTTTTATGTTTCTTTAACCTTTTAAAGTGACTTTTGAGGAAACCAAACCTCTTTTGGTGATCTATAAAGTTGATTGAAATTTAATTTGTCCTCAGTGGCCTCCAAGGCAGATAGGATTTTTTCATGTCCATAATTGGAGGATAGTCCTGTTTTTAGAATCAGAACATTTCACTAACACATATAATATAAATACTTTGTTTTCTGGAAGACATATTTTTAATAATGTTAAAACTTGCGATGAATAAGGTTTTTTTCCTTCAGTTGGCTTTTATTTTGTCATTCAGCTAGAACAATAGTAAGTATAGGTGGTAGACAGCTTCACAAAACCAAATTTTTCAAAATTTGTGAATGTAGGTGAAGAGTTGGGGGGGAGATGTCTTTAACGTCTTATATTTCACTTAATTTCATTCTTGGAGAACTTCTTTTAATGCCCATTGTTCACTTCATATTCCAGAATCACTGATTTATTTTCTTGTCTTGTCCATGACAAAATCCGATTTAAGTGAACACAATATTGTTGGATTTTGAGAACATAACTTTACAAATTCTGTTTTAAAAATCAAAGAAACAAAAAAAAAAGAAAAAAAAACCAGCAAACAAAAACCCCTCTCCTTTGTCCGTCTTGTCTCTTACAAGGTCTTTTTGTCATTGTGTAGTTTCTGGTGTTCAAAAGTTTTGAGGCTAAATTTGAAACAAAATCATAAATTCTACTGTACAGGACCAAGTATAATGGTGTAGTCCTAAAGCCTTAACATTTTTGCCCAGATACAAAAAAAAAATCTCTGTAGATGATAAAGTTCAAATGTAAATGGCCTAAATTGCTTAATATAGCTCAAGATGAGTTTCTGCTCCTTCTCCATCAGGTATTATAAATGGGAATACCAACTGATTCTGCTTTTCTGTTCATCTTGGACAGGAATTTTGGGACACCAACCCAGGCTATTTCACAGTATATTTCATAGTGTGTTTTGTTTTACTGTGCATAATTAAATTTTTTTCAACTTTGTGACCAGTGGGTAATAAGACTAATTTTCCTGGGGTCTTAAGCATGTGTAATTATTTTCCAGTGTTTTTGAGATGCCTCAGTGCCATAAAGAATTTTGAAACTTGCAGTTCCCGAAAACAAACCAACCAACCAAAAACACCCTCCCATCTGCTTGTAATTGTATTTCCATCATATTATGGAACAGTGTGGGCTCCATCTGGTGGCCAGAGTAGCTCCTCGAGATTGTTCTTGCACACATTTATGCCTTTGTGATGTCGGTTTCCCACTGGGCTTAAACTTGTCCAAACCTATCAAGTAGAAAAAAGGAGGACACCACAGTAATTTCTATTCAGAATTTACCATGCTATCAATCACAGAGCTTCTAGAGGTGCAAGTCTTTTACTATGTTCACTGATGTTACAAATTCTTGAGAAAACAGTTACATGTTTGTTGAATTATTCCTGTTTGTAGTGAACATAAATGGAATGATACATTGAAATGACTTTTTTTTTTTTTTCAAATAGGGGGTGTAACCCCTCCCAGCTCCAACACTTCATTAGATAGGCTTCTCATGAACATTAGAGAACTAATTTATTGCTATACCTGAACTGCATATGTGTTCCCCTACTATATTTGCAGCTCTTTACATTAGACAAAGGAGAATTTAGCTTAGAACACAGACTTCTTAATGCAAAGGGCTGGATTTTTGCTGTGCTCTGCGCTGCCAGAATTGTCAAATAAAGAACCGTGAGGATCTGAATTTCAGGTCAGCTGCAGAAGTTTGGGAGATTTTCCCCATTTCCCATGAAATTAACTAAACTTGCCAGCATTTCTTCTTGTTAGTAAGATGTCTGGAACGCCTTTTTTTTTTTTTTTCCTTTTGAATTACTTTTTATAAACATCTCCCAGAAAAATTAGGCGCTCTAAGTTAGCAACCATGTTCATGAAACTGTGGACAGATGAGACAGAAAAATGTGCTTTTGTGTTGTTCTACCATCTCTTTTGGTTGACAAGATGTGTTGGATAGAACTTCTTCCAGTAAGGACTGAAAAAGAAAAAAAGAAAACAACCACAAAAGCCTATTATAGAAGCTTACTCCTCTTTATGCAAGTATTTCTTGTTTGTGCAGCTTAGGAAGGTATGTTATCTGAATCTGCATATGGGAGGGAACACTTGGAAAAAGTTTTTAGAAATAACTTCCATTTATCACTGTAAAATACACTTAAAAACTGTATTTTTAAAAATCTTATTTAAAGGACCATTAATTGCTGAAGAAATCAAGTGATTGAGGACACATCCTCCTGCTACAGATAAAGACAAAAGAAAATTGCAGTGTCTCTCCTGAAAAAACTCCACCAATCAAAAAAACCCCACACTGACAGATAAAAACCAAAACTAGTTTGAATTTTGGATTGTGTACTTCTGATTGGGTTAGTGGCAGTGGCAGAGGGGGGCAGTATTGCACTAAGAAGTTGGCTTTCAAGTCAAAGAACACTACTCACCAGCTTTGTTAGAAATAGGTAGGTCTTATGTTAGAAATAGGTAGGTCCAGTAATGTCACTCAGCACGTAAGCCTGATGTCCACTCTTTCACATATACAGAGGACTTATTCCTTTTAACCTTTTTTCTTGTTCCCTAAAGCAATACTCTCACAAATTGAGGATTAATTAAAAGGCATTTAAATTTTAGAAAACGTTTGGTTCAGGGCCACATCATCAGGAATGTTTCTGAAGTGTAGCCACATTTCCCTCCTCTGTAACTGTCCAAAGGGGTTAGTGCAGAGGCTGTGATAGGCTTAAGTAGAGATCAGTGTCTGATTTGGGAAAATGTTTGTTTGTAATCCTTTAATAAACAATGCAGTGCTATGGGTTGGTCATGATAGTGATTACTTGTCATTGCTTTAGAAATCAACAGGAGTTGATGGTCTGCAACATTGTAAAAATGCAAAGCTTTGAGATCTAAATGTCTTGCAGAATATAGCATGACACAGAAATGCCGTCCTGGCTTCTGGCTGGGAGCTGCATATGTGCCACTTTGGTGCTTTGCAAGGCTCTGCTGGCCTGTTGCCTCCAGCATCAAGTGGTTCTACTTTTTGAACCTCAGCTGGTGCCTGTGTGCTGTGCTGCTGCATGGTCATAAGACCTTGCTTGAAGTTAGGTGCTGTGCTCTGAAATTACTCCATGCTGTGTAGTCAGACCACTGCTCTTCCAAAACCTTCCCAGGCTCTGATGAGTGATTAACAGCTGTGCAGTTGTGCAAAAAGTTGATGCTTACTTTTTGACATAGATTTAAAAAAAAAACCCAAACAAACAAATCAGATTTTAGAGCTACTACTAAAGTTTAAGGATTAATTAAACAAATTTATCTGGCAAGTTATTCTGAAATATTAATTAACCCAGCTGTACAAATTTTGAAGCATGGAATTAACTAAGGTTGTTGAATTAAAATCTGGTCAAAGTGCTCTATAAATAAAGGAATCCAAATAGAACTTGCAAATGTTCTTAGAAGAGGGCAGATGTATTTTGATTGAGCCCATTAGAACAGTTTTCTGTTCTTAAATTTGAAATTCTGAGTCTATAAGAATAGCAGCTAGTTGAAGGATACGTTTAAAATAAAATTGTTCTGCTGATGTTAAGAAGCACTTCAGTATATGATATTTACATTTGTTGGTTATTTTACTATATGTAATGCCTTTAAATGGAACAGGAGTTTATTTACCATTCCTCCAAGTAAAATCCTTCTATATCCCTTAGTTAACTGGACTAAACAGTTAGTTATGTAGAGATTTGGTGATTGACTGGAACAGTACAAAGAATTTGCATACAAATTAGTAAAAGAACAAATTTACCAATTTTTTTTCTCCCGTTATAGGAAATGTGCACTAGATAAATGCAGTTTTCTACTAATGATGAAATTTTGTACCTGTGTTTTGGAGAGCTGACTTTTTTCAGCTGTAGTGGAAGGGCATATGGACATAGAAATCTAGAAAGTTTAAAAATAAAATGTGGAATTTTCTTTATGTGGATACATCTAAAAATAAAGAGTGATTGTACAAAGCTGCTCAGTACAAGACAAAACAAGAACTGTCAATGAATCTCACGTCTGTCTTCTGCAGACAAAGCACATGCTGCTGACTGATCAGGGTGCACACCTGTTCGCTCGGGCCATGGGTATTCCTGAGATTCCAGGGGAGAAACTGGTAACCGAGAGATCCCGTGAGAGATGGAGGAAGAACCTTGAACCAGATTTCAACCCTGAAGATTTTCAGAAGTAGGTAAAATTTTTCTTGAATTCAGGTAATTTAATTTGTGCCATTTGGTTACCAAAACACAACCCACAACCAAAAAAACCAACCAAAACCTCTCAAAAAAATCAACCAAGAAAACATACAAAACCAAAAAAACCAACCGAACACACAAACCCCCTTGAAGGCCTGTATTTCAAATGTTACATGGTTTGATACAGTCTTACAGTATGTCTTCAGTGAAAGTACTGGAAAATCAAGCTTTCAATGAATTTGCTCAAGTTTAAATGACTGGAACAAACTCTAATAAACTTGTTGCTGCTTAAGGAGATTGTTTGTCACTGTAACATAGCATAGGTTTTACAAAATCAGAACTCATTGTTCCTCTTAAAATCACCAGTTACAGAAGAGCATAGAGCAGCTTTAAAAAACAGTAGGTGTAATTTTGTATAGTTCTTTTCCATGGAGGAACTGTGATTTTAGAAAACCCCCAGTACGCATTTCAAAACAAGTCCATGAAAAAAATTTAAGAAAGCTGATCTCGGTTAAGTAGATGATCAGATTTGTCTTTAAACTGGACTAGGTAGTTAAATGACATCAGATTTTGGCCAGTAACTCCTTCCGAGTGCTGGTTGTGGCTGTTGTTTATGAAAAGGAATGAAAAAAATGACCAAGAAGTTCAGTGGTGGGTATGAAGTGAGATGCTACTGGATGGTATTGCCCAACAGCAAAACGAATGTCGCTTGAAAAACAAGCCAGTCTCATATCAAGTGAAGGGGAAAGTGAGGTGGACATGAAAAGGAATGAAAAACATGAGGTGTCAGAAATGGGGTTTATGCCTGTGAGGTAAGGATAAATACCAAATTGTTTTGAGCTTCCATTTGTATGTCAGTGATTGTGGCACAGGAAAGCGCTGTATTACATTACATATATGCTGTACTATGTGCTGTTCATCTGATTTTTTTTAAATAGTAGTAATGAGAGAAGCAGAACTGAATGTGTAGATCAAAAGAAGTAAATTTCTTCTGTGGGCATGTTAATTAAAGACTTTGAAACAAGGCTATGAATACAAGCTGTATGTTTCTTTCAGTAGGTTGCTAGAAGGAAAAAGAAATTAATAAGGCAAGTGTAAATATGGTCTTGTAAACAAAGTGATGTTGTTCCTTGACCATAAGGTCTCAGTCATAGTTCATCTTGTACACAAAAGAAGTTTTCTTTTGATACATGGTCTGTCCAAGGACTGTGTGGTATTGCCATTCATTATGAAAAATTTTGAGGATGGTGTAACCTCAGCTGCCATTTGGTCTCCTACACGTATCAGTTGGAATGGTATGGCATCTAGTCTTCATTCATTCTTCGTAACTACTTAATTTTTAAAGTTTTTTTCTGATAACTGTGTTAGGCATCTTCAATTTCAGCATTGTCTTGCTCTGGAATATCTGATAATAGAAAACTTGTGTATCTCTGAAGGGCTCAAGAGTTTTTCTGGTGTTGGCCACGCTGTTCTTTTTCTGAAAACCAGTGCCCAAAACATCAGCACAAGTTCACAAAGTTGAAAACAGGTCATTTTTTATGCAAGCTCATTTCTTTCTGTATCACATGTGGAATGTTCTTTTTCTCTGTTATGTCCACAGTGATTACACAGAAACTTGCCTGAGGCAAACAGACAGAAGGTGAAGTAGTGTTAGTCAGAGGCAACATAATACCAGATCATACTGGGAATTTGAAGGTTGATGTGTACTTAACTTCCAGTGCTCTGGTCCTCACAGTGTTGGAAACCATGGGATTTCATAGGCTTTCCAGGCAAAGTCTGGTGTCTCCATGAGAGATACCTTTCTCTTCTGCTGATTAGGAGCCTGCATTCATTTGTGCTAAAAACTTAGGATTCCGTTGCATGTACGACATTCCATCTTGCACACCTTTTGCTGAGAACAAGGTGTGGTTGGATTTATCTGCAGTCTCTCACTCCAAAGATTCTCTGGCATGCCTTTGATAAGAATCACTGGAGGTTGCCTTAGAACCCCACAAAAAGGGAGTTGAGTGTGCCTGTAGTAAATGGGCTCCTAGCCCCTCTGTGAATCGCACTGCATGAATAACTTGAGGAGGTGTTAAATAAAAAGGGGCCTGACAGCAATCAACAGAAAACCCTACTACTGATGCAGGGCTAAGAGACAAACAACAGATACCTTATTAGTTGAATGGGGACAGAATAAGTACATGTCACTTCATGGATATTGGATAATGAAAGATTTAGACAAGAGGGAATGAATAAATCCAACTAATATATTTTGTATCACAGTATATGCAGCATATAAGAATAATTCTTGATTGAAGAAATCCCTAATAGCATCCTCTGGTATACCAGAGGTACTTGCTGAGGTTTTTGCTACTGTCAATAACTAACAGTAGAGATTGCATTATAGTGTGATATCTCTACTTAGGCAGTTTTACCTGCCTTGGTAATATTTTGGAGTCAACTATCCGTGCAAAAAACCTGTTTATATCTTCTTTGCCTTTGTTCTGAAGATGAACAAAGAAAAGGTTACACTGAAGCAACAAAAAAGTTTAAAGGGGCGGTAAGAAATACAGTATAGTTGTTTATTTGCTCCACTGCAGATAAGGTATGTTGGACACACTCACTTTGGAATTTATCAACAGTTGTGCTCTCATACCAAAACAGATAGC
The DNA here is from genome assembly GCF_001715985.3 of Manacus vitellinus. Lineage (NCBI taxonomy): Eukaryota > Metazoa > Chordata > Aves > Passeriformes > Pipridae > Manacus > Manacus vitellinus. The sequence goes on from NW_021940604.1 coordinate 38,510,813, forward strand.
TGCTGCCTATGTGATCTGTGTGTTTTTATTCTCACAGTTTCTTAAGATAAATACTTACCTAGAAAAATATACATCTGGATGTACCTTTCTTAACTTCTGAGGAGGATCTAACTTTAGTTGGTTGAAGGGTGCCGCATGAATGTGCAAGAGAGGACTGAATTTACTCATGTTCTTTTCAGCAAATCATTTGTAACAGATGGATGGGTGGGAAGCCCATCTGCACCATCATATCAGTTGGAGATGAGGTCCATATCCACAGAAATGTCAGAGCAGTTTGTAAGGCCTGTGATTCATCAGTCAACTTTGAATTGCCGTGAATGAAGTGTAGGGACTGACAGTATGATATTTTACATAAGCAGGAGCGAACAGGAAGTTGGTTTTCTGAGAAAGTGACTGTGGGTTTCAGGGTACACAGGGACTTTGTCTGACTTAATTAGCTGAGATTTTGTGGAGCTATAGAGAAACCCTCACCAGTGTCCAGGCAACTTCCTGAGATATTCCTGTTCCAGTTGCCTGTTGAGTTAGTTCCTTGAAGGATTATTACGAATTCTTTTCCTGTGTGGAAGGATGCAGATTATGCTTTTTTTTTTTTTTTGTATGCTTCTAGCCAGATAGTGGTTTATGTTCCTATGTGAAATGCTGGAATATGTGGATATTCAAACTGTTGCTTCTCACTAGTGTCTTGCTTCTCAGTGTAGCAACTGTTACAGTATGTTATAACAGGCTTTTTTTTTCTTTGAACATGACTACACATGTATGATTTGAGCAGTCTATCGTATATGTCTTTTCTGTGCTGAAGAAATAAAGCAATAGTTGAGACTTCTGTTTTCTTCAGTGCATGAAGATTTTTAAAATGATGTGCGGTTTCAGCGGATTCTGCTGGCCAAGTGATTTAAACCTCAAGATTGCTTAGCTACAGAGTACAAAGACGAAAATATGTATTAATGATGCATTGTGAGCAGTACTAGTTGAAAGGCACATAAATAACCTTTTTTTTTTTTTTGTAGCATTCAAACATTAGGGGGAGTAAGGAAGAGGAAAGAGGAGGAACAGGAAGGAAATGATTCAGTACGTGCATAACATTACTGTCCTTTTCTGTATTCACTTATTTACATACATTGTCATTAATAATTCCGGTTAACCTCCTCTTGAGACAGTGGAGCCAATTGTTGCATCTTGGAGTTGCCATTTAGGGGAAAGTTGTGTGTCAGTTTGTGTGTCAGCCAAAAAACTACTCCAGAACTATGATGACTAGAAGTATTTCTGCCCTGTCTGCTTTTGCTTTGTGGGTTTTTTCCTCCCCAAGTTGAAATTTCCATGCTATGAAGGTAAACAAGTCATGGGGGGAGATAAAAAAAAATGAGTGTTTTCTACTCTTTTAAATATAAAGTGAGAATTGTTACATATTGCTTGTTATTTTTGCAATGAGAAGCATAGCCAAAATAGCTTTATGATGAGCAGTACTTCTTTTGTAGTAATCTTTTTTTAAAGCTACCTGGAAAATAAATGCAACATGCTTTGGCAGGTATGCTTTAATTCTATCTAATTTTGTGAACTGTTTTTCTTGGCAGAGACCTTGGAACAGTCGGTGCTGTTGCTATAGACAGTGAAGGCAATGTAGCTTGTGCAACATCCACTGGAGGACTCTCTAATAAACTGATTGGCCGTGTTGGTGACACAGCATGCATAGGTATGGGGTGTGGGATCTTACCTTTCATTTTTTGGAGGTATCTCATTTAAAGAAAGAAAAATAAGTATTGTACACTCTCCTTTTCATTAGTGAAACGCACATAAATAGTAGTACATCTGAAATGGAGATCTAACTTTCGGATGTATAAAAGCTCAAGCTTCTTACAGCACGGAGATTGCAAGAAAGGATTGGGAGTAGAGGTGTAGTGCTGTCATTATTATTGTCATCCAACACTTTTTTGTATGGAAAATGTGGATGGAAATTTCTTTTTTCTGCTCTTTCATAAATGTTAACAGTTTTTTCCTGTGTTTCCTTTCTGTTGATTCTGATAAAGCTGTGGTTTTTTACATCTGTGCTTTCAACTAAGTCAAAAAATGTAGCCTGCTCTATATTAAGATGCTGTTTTCTTGATACTTAAGGAAGTAGGTGTAATTGCAATTACTATTTGTTTTATCAGTGAGTGAGAATTATAAAGTGACTGGCAACTTTGAGTAAATTCCTGTTCTTAGAGAGCCCTGATAAGACTACCTCAGAGCCTAATAGATGTGTTGTGGAATAAAGGAAATATTTTAAGAGATCTCTTATCCAAGTATAAAGAAACACTTAAAATCCTTTCCACAGACTTCTTCCTCTCATAGAACAGACTTGTCATTTGATTGCTTTAGGGTTCCACCATACAGGTGGGATTTGGAAAATAATTATTTTTAGTAAAACATGTTCCAAACTCAAGTAGCACTACTATTGGCAGTATATGATTATGAAGAAACTAGTACTATCTTTATTTTGCACATGAAGTTGCTAACGTTTTAGTGCATTTTGACTATTGACTATATAGTCAAAATATATTTGACTATACTTTCAGCTTCATTTCTAGCTTCAGCTTTCTGACTGCAAATATCCTTCTGTATAGGTTATGTTCAGGGTTCCCATAGTTTGGGACATGGTTCTATGAAGGACAAGTGAAACTGGGTGCTGTTGAGCATATTGCTTGTAACTTTTGGTCTCACTAGACATCTGCAGGCTTGGAAACAGAAAAGCTGTGCTTTTAAACATCAGAGGCTTAGTAAAGGGGCTTCGACAGACTGATTGTGGCAGTGTTTTCCCATGTGTAAATCAGGGTCCATTGAAAGGGTCTGATCACGAAAGTACATGAGGGAAGAAACTTTCATTGCTCTTCTAAGGCTCTTTCCCGTCCCCCAGTACCTTGTTTATAATGCTGTGGTATGTTTCTTTCTAGTTCCTGGGAAATATTTTTCTTAGGAGATGTGCTAGAAACATGGGTATTGAGCAAGCAGAAGCTTGGTGGAGAGCAACAGGGTGTGGAATGTGCCAGCAAAACAAGGATGGGACAAAAAAAAAGGGGGGGAAGGGGAGTTCAACAAAAAAACCACTCTGCTTGTGATGAGGACTTGGAAGATTCTTCAGGGGTGCTTTGTGAGGTTTCACTAGAGCCTAGGCTCTTCAAATCTTTTACAAGCTGTTGTGGGTGAGTTCCCCTCAAACTTTGGTCAGTTCACCAATGTCCTCACAAGATCTTCCTTCATATCTTCTCAGCTGGTAGTGTTGTGTGACCTGGCATTCTGCATCCCATCACTATCTTGCTGGTCCTTAATATACCCTCCCTTGCTGTTCTGGAAAATATTTTTGCTTATCCCTGTGGAGTGTTGGCCTGCTTCTGCTTCTTGTACCACAAGCAGATCAGTAGTCTCTCTCAACTTGGCAGCTGACTTGCTCCCACAGTTGTTGATCTCTTTCATATATTTAACTTTTCAAACAGGCAGAAATGAGAAAGAAGCATTAATGACACTTTGCTCCCAGAAATGCAGAAAGCTAATGGACTTTTAGGATGAAATGTTCAGTACCTATTTTAAACAGTGAAAACAATGAAGGGCTTGTAAATTATATTATAGAATTATAATATAGAATTTTTTCTTTTTTTTTTTTCCCCTCTGAAAAGGAAGTGGAGGTTATGCTGATAATCATTCCGGTGCCACTTCAACCACAGGACATGGGGAGAGCATTATGAAAGTGGTCTTAGCCCGACTGATCCTCTATCACATGGAGCAAGGTATATCCCAAACTTCCTGTAAGCCGAAATAATGAAGATATGAAACGTTGATAATGACAGGTTTCAGTTTATCTACTACCATGCTAGAACAGGTGTCAGAAGAGTTGCTCCAAGGGATATGCGGATGGGTCACCTCTCTTTAAAAACAAAGTGAAGTATTAATAAAGGTAAACTAGCTGAATTGGACAGAATTATCTCTGCTGCCTGATATTTAATCATGCTTTAGATCAGTGTACATTGAAAGACATTACTGTCTACTTTGTTTAACTGAAGTTCTCTTTAATATTTTTTTCCCAATTATAAACTAAAATTTTGTGAACAGGAAATAGAAAACAAGTAAAAGTAAGACACATTTAAGGAAGCAGTAAGGGGGAATGCTAGAGACACAATTGGAACTGAAATTAGAAGATGTAGGATATTGCCTTTCTAATAAACTATAAAGGTCTTTATTTTAACAACTCTGATTACAGCAACAGAAATTCTTTTAAGACTTTTTAACCATGATTTCAATTTTCATTTTGTTTTGGAAAATGTACTAAACTGACTGGGTGGGTATGTGGTAAACAGCTGACACAGTATGTCTTGTATGACTGTAATATAATCTGACTGTGGGATGACCCTTTGGAGCTTTACCTTCCTGAGTTAGTCTGTCATCTAAACCCTTGATTATGTTACAGCCTATAAACATAGCCAGACAACATACTTGTATTGCATGCAGTTCAAGAATCATTAATATAGATATCACCATTATTTTTAGAAAGCTGTAGCTTCGGGGCAGTACAGTGTAACTTGCTTTGAGATCAACCAAACTGGAAATAATTGGAAAATGTTCAATTTACATTTTCATTGGAGAAGCAGTAAGTAGAGAGACGAGTAACAGCTGAGAATATTTTTGTTATGCTTTATAGAGCTGTTTGCATATAATGGGTGCATTTCTCCAAGTCTTTGATATGACAGTTTCAGCATAAAATACAATCTACAGATTATTTCCCAAAGCTCTAACACATTATGCTCTCCCTTACTCTCTATGTTATGTCCCTAACTATTCAATTTGTGAATAGAGCCTTCTAAGCTCTATTCGGTCTAAACTGTGTAAAGCAGTTTCTTCTCTGGCTTTAAGTTAACTGCATTGCAAAACTTATGCATTGACAGCAGTTATCTGGCTTGTGATTAATCAGTATGAAAGGCAAATGAGTATCAAATTAAAAAGTTTATTGAAAAAAAGAGAAAAAGAAAAAAAATGAACCCATATGTATTAATGTCTAATTGATTTGCTCTTGTTCACCCTGCCAGTGCTCGCTTTACCTTCATTTATCCTGCCCAGAAGTATAACTCAGCTGCCAGGAAAATATGTCAGCAATAGACTCCCCCTGCCCCCCCCCAAAACATTTCCATGAAGGCACTGAAAACAAACCCTCAAGTTATTGTAACTTTTGAGTCCTTGAACTGAAGTTGCATATTCGAGAACAACTACAGAGCTCTCATAATTCTGTTTAGCTATTCAGTAATTCACTTACTAAATATCTTCTTTTGGATGAATGCTGCAAAATTTACTTTCATATTTTAGGAGTGAATTGCTTTGCCATTCTTAGCAGCTGCTGGAATCTTTGTCTTATGGTGGCAGCTGTTGTCTTGGTGAAAAATCAAACAGTGAAATACTGACCCTTTGAAGACAGTGCCACTGACTTGAATAGTCACAGTGTCACCCGTACGTCAGAGAAAGGAGCTTTATCCTGTCAGTCACCAGTGCTGTGAATAATCCTGACTCTGATGGTTTTATTTGGTTTTAACTCAAAATTTGCAGGGAAAGAAAGCATGAAGGTCAGTTTTTGTTCTGTAACCTAAGCCGCATAACATTACTGAGGGAATATGTCTTAGGGCAATTAGGCCAAGCCAACTGCGTTCCTGAATGTTTATTTAAACTGGTAGTGAACAGGTATCTTGCAGCTATTACAGGTCTGTGTGTATGACGTTCACATTCAATTTGATTTATTTAGGAAATATTCCTGTTAACACAAATCAAGTAATGAAAAGCTAAAGTTACCTTGCTGGTCCTTTGTCTGATGTCTAGTACATTGAGACCTCATCTTGCCTGATAGTTTCAGAAGTAATGCTGATTTTTGGTTTTGATAACTTATGACAATGTGAAGTAATGTGCTTTGAGCTCTGTTGCAGCCAGTGGACTTGGAACAGAGATGATGACTGAAATGTGTGATTGTTTTGATGTGGGATTTTTCAAATTGTAAATGCTTTAGACCTAGCTTGTGACAAAGCTGTGATGAAAACCTTGCAAACTGGCATTTTTCCCTTCAAATGATGGCATAAGAAACATTGTCTCTTGAACATAGAGTTGGTGAGTTAGTTTGTATCAAACACTGAAATGGAATTAAAATCTGAAGCTATTCAAATAAATATTTGCAGCAGCACCACACCACAGCAGCTCTTAGCAACTGTACAGAGCCTTCCTATAAACGGTTCCTTTGATACACTGGAAATTTCTTGCTGATTTAGTTGAGAGAGAAATTAGATTTGACTGGCTCTGTGGGGAGGGGTAAAACTTGGAGTTTTAAAACTAGTGTCAGGACAGATGCCATGAAGTGATCTTATTTTTCTTTTCAGGAATGTCACCAGAGGTGGCAGCGGACACTGCATTAGACTACATGAAGACAAGAGTTGGGGGCCTGGGGGGTGTCATTGTTGTCAGCAAGGCAGGAGAGTGGGCAGCAAGGTTCTCCACCAAGCAAATGTCCTGGGCTGCTGTAAAGGATGATGAGCTGCATTATGGGATTTGTGCTGGGGAGAAGCATGTAAAATCTCTTGATGAAGCACTTGCATCTGCAAGTGAGGGACTGTAAGCATGAAGAAATGTTGGCTGAGGAGAAATGAAGATCTCCAGTTTTCACTGGAGGACAATGACAGTTGATTTTGTCTTTCTGAAAGATCTGTACTTCTTTGTGGAGTGGCATTGCCACATTTACACTCAAAACAAAATCTGGATGTAGTTCTCTAGTGGACATGGATATATGTGTAATCTTTTAATACCTTTGTGAAGTCAGGAGATCCTCCTTTTCTAGATAAGAAAGAAAATGGTCAGTAGGTTTAGTGGTTAGCATGCCGTAATCCTACATTAAAGGGAGCCTGAGTTTCAGTATTAGAGAAACTCCTTTCCATGCCCATTTTCAGAGACTGCTGCTAGGATGATTTGAGAGATGAATACCTATTAATTAAAAACCAAATTTTGAAAATCCAGTCTTTTGAGCAGCCATCCCATGATAACAGATTGCTAACTGTCAGTGACGTACCACCCAAGAGCAGTGAAGAGTTAAGACTCAGTGATCATCACAGGCTTGAAGTAACTGTCAGGGGAAATAATGGAATAAAAATAATAACTTTTCTCAGAAAAGGGAAATGTGATGCAGTCTAAGGAGCTGTAATTCTGTGCACTGACATCAGACCAGAGACCACAACAAAGTAGGCTACAATATTTCAAAGTATATGTGGATAGTTAACAGGAAAGATATTGATGTAGTATCTGGGGTAGTAATAACGAAGGTCATGATTTCAATAAAAATAACAGCAGTCTTTACTACTCAAATGCAAAGGTGATAGGCACCTTTTAAGTGTAAATCTGAGACAGAGAGATGCTGATTAACTGGAAAAATAATTCTCTAAGTGATGAAAACAAGCTGTACTAAACCAAACAAAACTGCCTCTTAACAAGCTTCTTGTATGAAGTCTGAAACATCTGCAGAGATTTTCTTTTTTAAAAAGAACTGATGTTTTACATTACTTCTGATACAGTTTCTTTGTTAGGATTTTGGGGTTTTTTTTCTATTTTCTGACTCAACCATATAATTCTTTTTGTTAAAAACTGTAATAATTTTATGGATTTCAGCTGGTGACTAGGTTTCCTCTCTGGGCAGATTTGTATGTTCGAATTGCATGCCATCATTCTGTGGTTTGTTCCTTTACAAGATAACCCGTAAAAAAATCTTAAATCAGAGTTTTAAACTACTAGTGTTCCAACTACAATAAACTGTGTTACTGAGTCGGCGCATAAAGAATGGTAGGGTTGCCAAGACTGTCTGACCTGCGCTCTACTTTGATCCATGGTTTCTTAGATGTTGCAGATGACTGAAGATGGACAGTGATGGTTCAAGAGAAGATGGCACATGCAAAACATAACCTTGGAGTACTCGTGTACTTTGTTCAACAGAAGATCATGTAGAAAATGGCTACTATCTGATCATCAGATGTTAATAAAACAGTGTCAGTATTTCTGATGTGCTTATTGGTATTTTACTTCCTTTGAGTAAAAATTAAGTTATCAGTATTGACATAGCTTCATTTCCAAAATACATCCAAAATATTTGTGATATTTACCTCACCTGTCCATAGTGGAAGATGAAATTCAGGACAGGTAATAGAAAATATGATCTCCATGAGTGCAGCCAAAATCCACTTTGCAGCATTGTTTTCATGAAATTGCTCAAATGAAAAAGAATCAAACTTGAGGGATGCTTTGTAGAGCTAAATGGTGATACATAGGCATGGATGCAGGCTGTACACAAGAATACAAGTATCTTGTCATATACCAGCTTTGTCAGATTAGCTTCTCTGTAGAAGGCATATACCTAGTAACACTTCCTTTGCTTGAAGTAGCTGGGGGGAGGAGCATTTAACCAGTACTGCTGTAACACCTGCTGTACCATCTTTGTCAAGCTCTGGTTATTTGTTATGTTTTCCTAGTGGATGTAAGCCTGTTCTGGTCACAGTCCAAGCTGACCAAAACCCAAGTGTAGCATCAAGCATAAGCTAATACACCTGCTGAGTGGCTTATTGGCAAGGGCTTGGCACTATGCTAACCCTGACAGTTGGCTTTTGGTTAGCTTTGAACAGGTTCACATCAGCCGAGAAGGTACCAGCAACCACAGCAGCACTACAGACAGGATCTCGGGGATGTCAGAAGGAGTAGTAAATGTCTACTGTGGTTAATTCACCTTAGCTCTTCTCAGGAATATAATGTAATAAATTTCTGGCACTTGACAAAGAGCATTATCCTCTATAGGTTCTTCTGTTGCTTATCACCAGACTAGCTGGGCACCTTCCAGCAGTGCATTAAGCAGTGTAACTACTCTCTGGTCTGTATGATTTGTTCTGTCTAACCTGCCCCTTGGTAGCATGCTCTATATTCCTTTTGCATGAAATAGTCTGTTTTTCAAAAACATGCATGAGCTGTTATGCCTCTCCAGTTCATGTGGGACTGGGAACAAGGAACTGTGCCTTGCATATGAATTGATGACATTTGATAATCCTTAGGCTGCAGTTTGCTCCTCAGTTCAAATGACATCAGCTCAGGCAAAGCACTGGTACCAGTGTTCAGGGCTACATGTTTTTCTTCCAGCTAGCTGACCAAATTAATGCTGCTCAGTAAAGGTATGTGATTTCCTCACCGAATCTGGACAGCAGGTAGACCTCTTCCTTGTAAGGGGGAGCGATAGCAAATGGTCAGGGATGGGGTAGACCTTATTTTTGAAGAAGCTGGAGAGCTGGGGATGGAATAGTTTTTCTCTCTCTTGCTTTACCCTTTCAGTTGCGTTCTTGTGCTAGAACAGGATGAGACTTTGTTGCCATGATGTAAGAAGTTGCTGGTGTTGCACAGGATTGCCTAATTTTTAAATATGCTTATGTGTCCCCTGACCTTTGTGAATACTGAGAAATTACCCTTTATAAGGGCTTTAACATTCAACAGCTTTTATAAATGTAGTTGCAAGATGCTGAACTTAAGGGAGATACCAACAGCAGGACGGGAAGTTGTGTACCCCTGCTGTGCACTGCTGCTGGAAATGAGCATCTAATCCAAATGGCTGTGACCTGGATATCAAAGAAGGAAAATTAGAGGTCTGTTGCCAAGAAACTGGGTGTCCTTGGCATCTAGCAAGGCAGCAACAGTTTTAATTATCTAATTAAAGTGTGGCATACCATTATTTTTTATCATTTAGAAAGCCAGTTGTGGATGTTGTCCTGTTTCTTTCTTAGTACTCTGTAGAAAAGAGTCCCTGACCTGTGCAGGTGGCCATGATGGGTATACATATCAAAGCCAAGACATTAACAAAACCATCAGAGCAGTAATCACTGACTTTGTTCATGTATTGTTAGTTCTGTGTGGGTTTTGCTTCTTAATCTTTGCAAGTTACAAGTAATTAAAAACTGTCCTGTAGGACACCAGTGTTTGGAAATTTATTTTTTTCAGCATTCTGCTTTGTCCTACATTTTATCTCTGTGTCTCTGGGGTAGTTTTCGTTGACTTTGAAATCTAACTTGGCAAAGTTTAATGGCACTCACTGTTTTGCTTGTTTCTCTTCTGGTCTGCTTTTCCTTTGATATGCTCTGATAAATATTTGCTGTGGGACAGATTTCAATCTCAGTTACGTCAGTATAAATGAAAAGCAAAAAGCACAGTCACTGAAGTCTGTGATTATGCTAGAGGAAGTGAAATCAGACATGGGTTCGCCTGTCCAAAGTTGGTAGCTCTGTATTGAAACAGCCTTTGCTAACAAGGGGGAGAATAGGGAGAGGCCAGAGAGCCTGCTGAAGAGAGTCCCTGCGTGAGGCAGAACTCTGGTCGCTGGCAGTTCCAGGGTGAAGATGATGCCCAGGGATATAATTAAATATACACACTGGGAAATAAATAAGTGTCAAATGATTCACATGACAGAATCTTAAAAGCACACAGGGCAAGCACAGAGTCATTTTGTTTAAGACATGTAAACCACAAAGGAGGGGAGTCTCATTTTCCTTTCCACTGAACTCCTTACACTTGGTTTACTGGGGGCATGTAGATACCCTGCAACCTTTGTATAATTGAGTTTTGCCAGACCTCGTCACATGTGCTACAACTTCGATTATTTTTTACATTTACATTTTTTACATTCTTGCCTTTTGGCCTTTAAAGTTCTCCTTGGTTGGAATGAGGCTCATTTTCTTATGGTTCCTCCCCAAGTCCTTTTTCCACTGAGGACAGGATACGATGCAGTCTGCATGGGCTTTAGCCCTCCAGCCCTGCACTTTTGACCCTTTACTCCTAGGGCTTTACTACAACTTAAGCTATGTAAATGCATGGTAGCATGCAGCTTATTAAATACTCAGCTGGTTCCAGACTTAATGGCTCTGCCTGGTCCTGCCTGCTTAGCGGCATAGCAGGCTGTGTGCTTAGCAACCCCGGCTGCCGAGAGCATATCACCCCCATGCACTGCTTTCCCTGCTGCCTCCCCACCAAATCAAATATTTCCAGCTTTTTCTGATGCTACACAAAACCTTGCTACCACCTGCCAGTTACAGCCCATGCTAACAACTGTATTATAACAGCATCATGAGGGCTGACTAGTACAGGAGGCAAAACCCTGGACCATTAGAGATAACTGGGCTCATTTCTGCAAGGACTAATGACTGTAAAACAAATATACATACCAGTAAATGTAGACCCTATTGTTTTAGCACTTGCTTTTTTCTTAGCAATTTCAAAATGTCCACTCATAAACAGTTTCAAGAACAATTCATAAACTGCTGCTCTTTTGGGCTGGACAAGAGCTGGTACTCTTGTCCTCTGTAGGTGGAACTCATTTGCTGCATGGAAGAGAGATACAGCCAGTATTTCTCTCCTTTCCTATATTATAGAAGGTAATCTGTGGTGGTGTTGGTTGGTTAATTTCTTTGGTTTGTTGGTTTTGTTTTTTAAAAGCTGAAGAAAGTCATTGTGACTTATCTTTTGTCTCACCTCAGGTAACCCTTCTGAGATCCTTGGGAATGAGTGCAGCTCAGCTAAGCCTCTAGTAAGATGATTACTCAGAAACTATGATATTGGGGGAAAAGAGTGAAACATGAAACCCAGCACATTTTCAAGGGTTTTTGAACCCAGAAGAAATCACAACTACTTTCTAATCTTTCTTCCTAATAAACAGGCCATATGTAGGTCCTTCTCTTGTTATTTCTGCATTAAGCAAATAACTTCTGTTGAGGTGTGGTCTACTCCTGCCATGAACAGAATAAAAATGAGGATGTCCTCTGAAAGAAAACAGCTGAATCATTTTTTAAGTAATTCTGTTTTAACAGATTGGAAAAAAAAAAAAGGGGGGGAGGCAGGGAAAAAAATAGTACCATGGCAGATACCCTTGTGGCTTCTGGGTTTCCACCAGGCTGTGTATCAAGCCTCTATGGGGCAAAGGCATCTGCTAGAAAATAGACCTGACATTTCAAATCCTAAGATACACGGCATGTATTTTCCTAGAGACAAAGTCCTGCATGTAATAGTAATATTTATATAACAATTCAGGTCTTCAAAGAAGTGTACAGAAGCTGTGAACTGATCTGCGCAGCTCTTCAGTGGAGTTTATTATATTTGAACTGTTTTATCTCTGGTAAGCATGCAGGGAGATTAAACAACTACTCTGGAGCCACCAAATGCATCTGAAGCAGGGCCAAGATTAGAATATTGATTTCTGGCCTCCACAGTCCCAGGCTCAGTTCACTACATTATGTTGTCTTTGCAGATAACGTTTAGACAAATAGATCTTGACATATCAAAAGCTCAGTAGCCTGCCAGTAAATTGAGCAGAGCTTTAGCTGTTCAATTCCTATGATTTGTGCATGCCTCACACTTGGTCTCAGTAATGTCAGTAGCTATTGTATATTTACAGAGAAGCCCACTTGTATCCTGAAGCATACTAGACTTTTTTTTTGATCTCTGAGTAGAAATAAGCCTAATTATGATACATTTTGCTCTTGTCAGATTGAGATTTGCACATACGTTACCTCAAAGAAATTTTGCTTCAGTCCTCTTTAAAATATTCCCACATTGGTAGAGATTCTCAGTCCTGACCAACGGTAGCTTGTCAATCTTTCTAATTTCTTGAGTAAGAAGTCAGAAAAATGGGAAAAGTCCTGCAGGCCCAAAATTCAAATCCAAGTACTTTTAATGAAATCACCACATACCAAGCATACTCAGTTTCTGATATCCAAATGCCAAAGAAAAGGCAAGTATGTACTTGAAAGCTGAAATAAATTCTGCACAGAGAATAACTCAGGTATATTTGTATCAGAAAACTTGTCTCCCAGTATCCACAGAGGTGTAAGAATATTGTCATTGCTACAACCCAGGAAAACTCCAGGCTACCTGAGCTTGCTGACGTGTAGCCCAGAACCTTTTTTCCAAATTTCTAAACTCCAGGTATCCCATCTGCAGCTAACAAAGGACCCTGCTTACTCTCACAGAACCCACTTGAAGTTTGACAGTCCTACAAAAGCTGGACTAGCATTTCAAACACTTCAAGTTGTCTAACAGCCTTCTCCACCCTTCTTTGTTACTCGATGCAGTAGCACGATGTCATTTGTCAGAGTGCCAAAACTGGAGACATGCTGAATATGTGAATAGCGAGGAAGTGGTTTCCTTAGCAATAACAGGCATGTGAAAGTCAAAACTTCCTTTCCTCCTCATGTGACCTTTTTCAAAGCAATTCAGCCTGGGGACAATAGGACTGAATTCCAAGCACCCTAGTGTTCCTGCACTGCTCGGCAAGGATCTGCCAAACGGCCAATGTATCGTACCTATTTATTAAGGTAAGTTCATATTTCTCTTTAGATGTTCTCCACTAGAGATTTGGTGTGTTTACATGTACAGGAAAGTGTTTCTTGAACACAGAATTACCTAATGCCACAGAAACAAATATACAGAAGATAAGTAATTTTCTTGCCATTGTGGACCAAAACTTTTGTTATGCATAAAATCAAAAGTCCTTTCTGTCATCAAGAAATAAGGGCATGAAAACTCTTACCAGTTTATTTTAATAGGTGGACCTCCCTGATGACATTTTGCCCATTTCATATAAAATGGAAATCAACACTCCTTATGAAAACTCCTAAGGAAAAAAAAAGAGAAAGGGAGATGATTTATGAAGGCAAATAAGAAGAAAATGACATTCATCTCACCCATCCTGGAAACGAGCAGTATCAGTCCTCTGTTGCTATTCTTATTGTATTTGGTACATCCTTTTCTCATCCCTAAGGAGACAGCAGTGATAGCCAGAAGTACTTGCACAAAGCTGCCTGTCCAAGAATCCTGAAGTATTTTCTAAAAGTGCCTACTAAATTTAAATCTGAGCTGTCTATTGAGTTAGGGAACTATTATCTCCATTTTTCCAGCTGGGGAGGCAATACAACAGGTAGTTGTCAAAAGGTCAGAGAAAATTCCTGTCGCAGCTGGAAATGGTCCTCCAGCATACTTTCCATATTGTAACATGCAAGAGACAGGCTTGAATTTCAGAAACTCAAGAAGAGTTCTGGTATTACAGTTCTCCCCAGATTTGGTGTTGGTGGGCCACCCATACGCAGCCCACACCAGCTGCCTTGCTGCCCACCAAAGGGCCTGTATTCAAGTCCCTGGTGATTCACAGAGAAGGGATTGTCTAGGTCTCAAGGACCACTTATTATCATCTTGCTTTTAGTCACACATGCTGTGGTTTGCTTGGGTTTTCCTCACCACTTTCAGCACTTAGTTTTAAACTCTAGAGTATAAGTTTTCAGAAATAAACAGTGCAATGTGAATAGCTGAGTTTGGAGTTGGTCCCACCAGGCAGGAGAAGAAACTTGACAGGAGACAGTTCCTCTGCAGCTTTCTGTGAATCTGGGGAAGAGATGCGTTATGGATTCAGAGCCTAGGCAAGCCATCTGCTCCCACAAGCACTAGCACATCAGTGCTTTGTGCTGGTTACTCCAAGGTAAAACGTATTGTCTAACTAAGCATTCATGTCCAACAGAGTGTGTAGGTACCTGTGGTGAACTGTTGTATGAAATCCCAGTCTGCTCTTGGCAAAATGTCATACCAAGCACATTCACATTTAATGCCAGGAGTTATGCAATTGCTCTGCAATATTCCTGTAGTTTCTGAAGGTGGACTATCACGAGGATGCTCGAGGAAGGATGTGGATGGACTGTTCTCAGATGAGATATTGGTACATGGCAGCAGCCTCTGCCATTGATTCCGTGCCCAAGGGAGTAACATTCAAACCAATTTTTGATTACACCCTCATAGCACAGGCAGACATGACCAGAAACAGAGGCAGCCAAGGCAAAACAGACATAACTGTGGTGAACAATTGCATTGAGTCTTTCTGGATATGAGACACCTGTCCTGCACAGGGAACAGAGAGCAGGATAACCAGGACCATGCTTCCCATGGGGGAGCAAACAAGCAGCACCTGAATCATGGCTACAATGGCACCACCTCAGCACAGTGCAACATGGAGGTGGGCTTACTGCCATCAGGAGGTTTAGCAAGTGATGCCATAAGCCCAAAGTACCACGTTACTCAAGCTGTGTGAAGAGCTTGGAAACAGACCTGGAACAGCAGTGGAGATGAAACCAAAGGCAACTGAGTGCACCTAGACAGTGCCTTGGCATAAGAAGGAAGGACTCAGAAAAAGGCCCCTGCATTTTTTTTCTGGTGTGGCAGAAAAGGATCAGAAAAAGGTGTAGGAGAAGCCCAGAAAATCCTCTCTAGCAGACAAAGGATGGCAATGGGCTGCTCACAAATCCCCCTCCAGCAGTAACTATATAGGCTGGGTCAAAGTTGAGGTAGCCAGTACCCTGGTGACACAGTAATACCCAGTAAACTACTGCACTACCAAACAATGCTGATTTTATTATCTGTCACTGCCTGTATGAGTAATTCAGAAATTATTCAGCTATCTCCATGTTACTACTCTGTGTGCAGCACTTTCTAATCCCTCTGTCACCTCTGCCAGAGGGTAAGAGCTGCTGCTGGCTCTGTGAAACTGGAAAGGCACTGGAAGATTCTGGGATGGAAGTGGACACAGTGAGGTTGTGGTGGGGACAGGGTTCCTGGGAGCCCTGGGAGAACATGGCACTCAGGAAGGGCACTCCCCTTCCAGCAGAGTCGGAGCAGAGCAGAGGTCCCTCCAGCACCCAGTCTGTTCCACAATGGAGGATGTCTCTGTGGCCAAGCGGGGGGGCTTAGGGAGATACAGATCAGTGAGGGGGAAAAGCAGCTTTGATCAACACTTCAGTTCCCTCAGACACCACAGCCCACCACCATCCATGTATCTTGCTGACAGCACATGAAACATTCAACTGAATTTCAATGGCTAAAAGTCTGCCAGTGGGGAAGCAGTGCTGCACACTAACCCCAGATTCCAGGAAGAAGCACAGACTGGTGCAAAAACACAACAGCCGCAAAAAAGTGAAAGACGAGAGAGAGGTGTGCCTGGGGCTTGGAGTCTTGGAAGAGCAGAGATGGCTAGGGAGCCTGGCAGCAAGCTGCCCACTTCTGGCTACAGCATTACCTGCTGGGGCTCAGGGAATAGTTTTCCTATCAAGGACAAATTTGAACATACAGGCTCAGTGCATTATAATAATCCAACAGAGCAGACTGCAAGAAGTTTGTCACATGCTGTGGAAGTAGGCACTACTTACAGCAATCCCACAAAAGTGTCATAGGATGATACTCTCAGCTACATGTTGCTAATTAATAGGGGGTTTTAATTCTGTCTTCCTTTGTTCATATTAAGGCATACTTTATTTCTCTTTATGTGTCATATAGCTCAATAAATTTATTTGAAAAATTACTTGACAAAAGTTTAAGCAAAGATTCTTTCAAAGTTTTTGTTCCTTTTGGAGAAAATCTGGCCAAATACCTTTCTGTTCCTTTACAGGAGAATAATACAGTTGGGATATGCCAGCTCCTCCTGTGCAGTCCATTTTTTTTTTTTTCTGCTTAGTTCTTGTATGCTTCAGTTTTACGATTGCTCCCACGAGTCATAATAAACCAAGATATAAAGAAAATATATTCAGCATATTTTGAAAAATAACAAGCTGTATCCTTTACAGGAAGTATGGGCTGAGGCATACTATACAAACTTTTGTCATGTCCTTTAATCTCATTTAACAAGGACATAGTTCAGCCATGCTGGTTTCTTTAGAGCATGTGCTGATAGGTTTTAATTAATAAATCAGACTTCAGATCCTGTGATTACTAGAAAATGTTCAACAGCAAAGTAATTTTGACAGAGCTGCTTTTCAACATATTATCCTTCTGCTGAAAGATCCCCCAATGAATCCAACATTTGTCTCAAACACTGAAGACAGCAATGACCTGCAATAAAAAACACTGCCTGGCAGTCAGAGCTTGTCATCATTAAGCTACTGCCACAGCAGCTTATTCCCAAACTTGCTGAATAAACTCATGTATTAAATCATTCAGCTGCCAAAAAAAAAAAAAAAAAAAAAAAAAAAAAAAAAAAAGCAGATTCCATTCAAATATATGTACTATGCTGTTTCTAGACTTCAGTTTTTCAGTCGTGTGTTTTAACAAAACTCTGGCTTTAGGAGATGGGAGTGCAAGCTAAGGCAGTGCTATATACCTTAGTACAGAAATTTTCTAGCTGTTTCAGCACAACAGTGCTATCAGTTCAGTGCACTTTTGAAACTTGCTATAAAATACCATGGCAATAATGAGAACCAAGCAGATCATTCTGGATCTTAAGAGTTGCTCCTGGGGAAACCCCCAGCAAAAAGAAAAACTCAGTGGCTGAGAACGAGGGCAGGATGCAGAGACAAGGGTGGGATGTAGAGACAAAAGTGGGATGCAGAGACATGGTGGGACGTGGAGATGAGGGTAGGATGCAAAGATGAGGGTGGGATGAAGGCCTGGACAGACATGTAGCTTGTGTGAAAGGGGTCTTTCACCTAACACTGGTTGCATCCTTCCTCTCAGGACAGACACACAACCTCATCCCTTCACAGAGGGTCTCTAGGCCCTTTAGTGCTAGAGGGCTGTCAGATACCGACCAGGATGACTAAATTAAAAAGCATCTCTGCAGGAAAGCAACAGTGTGCTCCAGAACTGTCCTGATAATTAACTTGAAAATGAGTAATCACCCCCAAAATGTATTATTTGCATTGTGGACAGCTGAAGGACACACAGAAATTCAGCTTCTCTACCATTGCAACTACCCAGACCTGAAAAACAGGTTTGTTACCAGTTACCCAATGGAAGGATATGGATCTTGTATCTGTGGTTTCACTTGTTCTTGGTGCTTGTCACTTAATCAGGCAGATTTGGTCCTATTTCTGGTTCATTCTTCCTTTGTTCCAATCTGTTTCACAGGCAGTGTTTGGGAAGAGCACCTGCCTCTCCAGTACTCTTTTGCATCAGCAGATCTCCAAGAACTTTACAAAATGAGAATAAATGGAAGCAATGAGGCAGATTTTGGGCAGTTGGCAGGAGCGAGTGAGTAGGGAAGCACTGTTGATCAGTGGATCATCCTCAGAAGAGGCAAGCAGGTGGAAGAGCTGTCATGTGAAAACATAGTGTAGCAGGTCCTGGAGTGATATCCAAGCTCCCTGAATCCTCTGTGGCTGCTGCTACTGCTGAAACACACCGAGCAGACATGTTCTTGTGCTGGTCTACCTACAGAGAATAAGCTACTGCTACAAGAAAGCACATGCTGCTTTCAGCAGCTGTGGTTTCCACATGAAACCTAAACATTTCAGCTCCTATGTGCCATACAGGTATGACTATGGTGCTTTGGGGGTTCCCTCCTCCAATTTTTAAAGAAAATCACTTGTAAAAGCTACATTAAAAGAAAGCCATGAAATCAAGCGCTCATGTATTATGAAATGTAAGAATTACAGTTAAACGCTCTTTAATTCTTTGTCCCTGCATGATACAAACTTTAACTACAGTCCACCTGCTACACTTGAAAGAAAAATGTTACTGCTTTCCTTTACTGGTAATTTACTAAAGAAAATAATACACTAAACATGAATGACATGTTCAGTGATTTAATATTACCAAAGTAACAATGTGATAAAATACTGTGGCATTACTTGTTTGCTCCTTATACTGTAGTTACTGTACTGTACTGCTTTACTGAACAGCACAGAAAGCCTGAAGCATGCAAGTATCTTTTGAGGGAAAAAAAAGACATTTAGCTGATAAAAAAATTTATCTCAAATGAAAGCAAAGGATATTGACTAATTACTTTCCTTTGTTGTCCCACACATTCAGCTAGAGAAGAGGAGCCTTACAAAACTCATACGATACTAAGCAGCTTGTCTTGTAAACCATAATTGTTAGTTCGTGCTGTTTGATCGCATTTCCCCAATGTAAACAAGGTCCTGATCCTTAAAAGCTCATGAACAGTGTGCCTGTTTATGTTACAAACATTTACCATCACAGAACCATCCAAAAAGGAGTAAATCGTTGTTGCAATACAGTATTTCATGTTCTCCCCTCTTTTGTTTCTGTATTCACCTCTACTTCAAATTTTAATTTGTTAGGAAATTATATGCTTAATATTTTCTGGTCTATTCCTGGTGGAAGATAAAAAGAGCTACAGATATTTACTGTTCTCTTACAATCTTACAAATATAAATTGCTTTAAATTTAAATCATTATCTAATATCTTGTACCAGGAGAACTGCAGTCTTTGTCTTCAAAGACATTTATTAGAAATATTTCTAGTTATAATGTAGTCATTTGCCTCTTAATACTAGATTCTTTCGCTTTTTACTAATATCAGGTGGTAGTAACTAAATAGTCCTGTTGCCTTTAGCAAGACAACTTAAGGAGAAAACTCCTTTGATACCAGAATGTCAAAACTGGGCTCTTCGTTCTTTAAACAACAATTCAAAGTCATGCTGCCCTTATTGTTGGCCTTCAGTACTAAAGATTTTCTCATGCCTGGCTTCACTTTGACTTCATGGCTAAGGTTTCAGCTGGTGATGCTATCAGACAATAGCAGAATGCAATTCAAAATGACGACTGGAAAAATCCCTACCTCTTTCCAAAGCTACCAGGTTAGGATAAAAGAAGAGCTATAATACCTACTGTGAGGCAAACACAAGCATTGAAGCTATCAGGCGTATATCTGTACGTTGATTTGCTCATTACTCTTTAGGGTTTTGTTGTTTCAAATGTAAGTTGAGAATGGCTTGAAAACAGAGCGAGATTCCACATCTTTTGAAAACTGGCTATAGTATTTTATTTTATTCTTTTCAACCACAGTAATTCTCTGGAATTAACTATTGCATTGTCCCATGAATCTCACCAGAAATGACAAGTGTATGCTGTCACGGTCAATACATCATATCTAGTCATTTTGTTAGGGAACTCAGGTATTTTTTGTTAGCATATGCTGCTTTTACTATGCTATATGGAGGTAAACTATGGTATTAATAATTATGGAGAGAGAAGGGGGTAACTGGTAATAGCAGGGATATCAATTCATAAATTGAACCCTATCAGTGAAGAATAATATCTTGTTAAAGTTGAGATCTAAAGTCTAAAAATCACTTTTGATTAAATTGTAAAATAGTATTTTCTAGGTATTTTCTAAGCTGGGTTAAGTTACTTTGAAGTTCAGATACAAGACAATATTCCAGTTACTCTGATCATGTTTGTTGAAGGTTAAAGACTACATACCTCTCTCTAATTGTAACTCACTGAGTGCATGATAGAAGTACTGAATTGGACATCTGCTGCTGTCCTCTTTGCCAGTGAGGCCACTTTAAAAAGCTGTCTGCTGTGCTTTCAAAGAAAACCATTGCTGTGCTTCAGCGCTGAAGACAATAGTAGAGGGCAAAGATGTAACCTCTCTTGTCTGAACGTTATATATTCATATTATATCTCCTGCAGATGAGAAACTGTCATTGCAATGAAAAAGAAAACGAATTTTTGAGCAGTGAATTCTGAATTATTGTTTCAGTGAGAAATGAAGTGGCAGAACTGCCCAGTCAGTATTATTCATTAAGAAGTTTCATTATGGCTGTATCTATCAGCCAACCAACATCAGATCCTCTTGTGCTAGACATTATAAAACCAAGAGCTGTTCTGAAAGTTGGATTATGCAGAAAAATATTTTATATTGCTGAAGTGTGTTGCTTGGAGGAGTGCTTAAGTTTGTAACTTTTTTAGTACAAACATTTTTAGAGTGTAATGTAATGGTGTAATATTAATTTCACACAAAAGCTCAGACTATATAGGCCCTGCTACAAAGAATCAGAACATCAGCCAGAATGTGTTGCTTGTTTGTGACTGGAAAGAGCCAGAGAAGAGGCAGAGACAAGTGGTCACAGCTGCAAGGGAAGGGTGGAAAATGCTGACTGAGAGAGACACAAGGAATCTTTCTGGTAGAAAATACACTGGAAGAAAGCTAGGAGTAGTGAATAATATTGAAGAAGGTATGTTCTTCCTCAAGGAAGCAGAACTTTGTCACTGCCAATTCCAACTCTACCCTTGACTTGGTTTTTTTGGTGGAAATAATCTGTGAGGCCATGAGTACTGGCTCAAAAGGGGTTTGAGACATTTCTTGAGTTTGGATCAGAAGAAGAAAGAAGATATTACTGGTTTTGCCCTTAAAGTTGCCATGTGTTTGTCCTTCATTAAAAAATAAAATTAAATGACTGTGCTTCTTCTTCCTTCCAGCCTCCAGCATCAGATGCCATGTAGGGAAGGTGTCTCTTCTTTCCTAATGCCTTGTTTAATCGCCTCCTTCCCTTCTGTTCAGTTTCTCTTATACTACAATAAACATTGGGCTTTGTCCACCAGTCTGTGTGTATATATTAGGGCCACAACCTCGTTTGTAGCTATGATGACCGCTGGGGAGAATATATCACCAACTTTTCATCTCACTACAGCAGTGAAAGTGAGTAAAACACAGTTGTTTTGTCTTTGAGCAATGGATTTGATGAGGAAGTTATCTCAGTAATTAAAAAAACCCCAACCCCCTCCACCCCAAGAAGTCTGAATGGCTTCTCTATTAATCACTACAAGGGCACCATTGACTTACCACGTTTCTGAGAGACAAGCCCCTAACAAAGTAGACACAATTTTTTTCTAACTCAAAGAATGTTTCATTTGCCAGAGTCTAATATCTTTCACTCACAGGTATTACAATAATAAACTGTGACTGAAAAAAAATAATAAATATAGGCCTGCACACCTTTAATATATGACTGAACTTTCTACGTTTACCAAGCTATTTTAAGTGTAAAACAGTACTATTCAGGTCTCTGAAGGCCAGCAAGACTGGGCTAACCCAGCCTTCTGACCGATCCATCTGGATGTTAAAGGCTGCTGAGAGCTCACCACTGATGGGGTTACCAGAGGTAAGCCAAGCCACAAGGCGCATCCCTGCTCTTAGTCCATGGCAGAAGTGAGATGAGATGCTAACATCAACCTCTTCCACACCAGTGGAAGTGTCTTAGGAAATGTTTTTCTCACATTTGAAACAGCTTATAAGTAGGAATCTGGCCAATTACCCTAGGTCAATCAGTGGCAGCTCATAAAGGCATTGCAAATCGCTATGTATCTGCTGTGACCAATGGATGTCTTACCCACATATCGGGAAGCTGGGCATGGCTTTTGCAGAAGAGATTTGTGGAGTATGGATATGAGCGATTACAAATTTTTTGCCTTGCTCTGCTGCCAAGATTTGGCTGAATCCTTAGATATATTCCTTGTATAAGTACCAGATGTCATTGGTCCTTCAACATCTCTTACATCTTGTCCAGCTTGAGCTGTGGGTTTTTGGGGGTAGGTTTATCTTTGGCAAGACGTTTGTACCACAGTGACATGCCTGGGCTCTGCCCCTGGACTCATGCCTGGCTGTGACAGAAATGCAAGCCTTTCAAGTAATAACAATGCCTGAACTTCTCAGATAAAACCTGCAGACACCAGAAAAGTACCAAGTTAGCTCAGCAGGTGAGACCTTAATTGAGAAACAGAAATTCAGCAAAAAAATCTAACCCAAGGCTTTGTTTTGAGATACACAGGAGAGGATGCTGGCACCAACATGCTTACACACTGATATTCAGCTCTTAAGACAAAAGGCTGAGAAACAAGAACTTTCACGCAGCATATGGGGAAAAAAATCCAAATTAGCCAAGTCTATTTCTGTTAATTGTTATATTGAGGACTCTTCCACGGCCACAAGACATATTGTATGGCATACAAGGAGTTAGCTTCTATTACTGTTGTATCTATGGCATGAGATTCCTACCGTGGCAATCTTCACCTCGAGTCAGATGTTCTTCCCTAGGCAGGAGGAAGCCCACATGGGCTACCCACCATCGTGCTCTTACTGCCAGCATTCAAAATCAGCACCAACAACTGCAGACTACTTATCCACCACCATTAATCACTAAGGATTGAGAGCAAATGTGTAAGGAGAACGTAATGAAACAGGTGCAAGTAAGTGGAAAGTGGGATAAAACACAACAGCACTTTACCAAAGGTATATTTTGTGAAGCAAACCCAGTACCCTCTGTGAGCAGTGAGGTTCTTGAATAAGGAGAAGGCAGGAGATCCGCCATGACTAGACCTCAGTCAGCATTTGGTACATGATTTCATGGAAAGCTGTTACAGGAGTTGGTGAGGTGCTGCAGAGTGGGTAAGAAGTTGGCTAAAGGGAAATGCCAGAGAGGAAATGCTTCACAGAAGGATGTTCCAGAAAGATCAAGCATTATAACTATCTAAACTTTAACAGGTTCATCCACATGCCAAATTATGAAGTGTACTGGTGAAATTTCCTGATGGCAGGGCTGTGAGGGACAGCCAGGAGAAAGGTCAGGGTAGCCTGAAAAAGGATTTGCCTGAACTTGAGGACTGGAATAATGACCGAAGTTCAAGCACCAAGCAACAAGATTATGTACTTTGGGAATAAACCATAAACACATCGGGTTTGAGGTGTGTAACTGTGACTTACTAGGTAGGATTGAGTGGCACATACTTGTGGGTCAAATGAGCATCAATAGTGAGAGGACTCAAGGAAATGGCCTTAAGCGGAGACAGGGGAGATTCAGATTAGATATTAGAAAAAAAATTTTCAGTGTTATAGTGGTCAGGCTGGAATAGGTTGCCCAGGGAAGTGTTAGAGTCACCATCCCTGGAAGTGTTCAAGGGGCATTTGGATCTGGCACTGGGTGATGTGGTTTAGTGATTTAGGGGTTGCAAGCGGTAGTGCTGGGTGGATGGTTGAACTTGATGATCTTGAAGACTCTTCCAACCTTGATGACTCTATGGTAGCCATGGGAAGGGCAGTGAGACCTCACGGTAGTGGCTTTCGCCCCTGAGCTATTATTATTTCTAGTGCTCACTGCATGGGTATATAAGGGACTTCGTGTTCCTTACAACACAAAACTGACATAAGGGCAAATCAGACGAGGCTTTTGGCCGCGTAAGAAACAACCACTAGAGACAGACAGCGCTTCTCAGACTGTGCGGCTGCTCCGGTCTCTACCAACTCCTCTCCGGATCCCCAGAAGGGACGTCACACTGCTTT
>NW_021940604.1:38535851-38587622 GCF_001715985.3 Manacus vitellinus
AGGCAGCCCCTGGGGCTGGGAACTTTTTAGGAACTTTGGAGGTTGTCCGCCCTAGTCCCTGTCTGGGCAGAGCCGCCGCTGCCCGCGGCACCTGGCCCGAAACGCAGCGGGGCTGCCAGGGCTGGAGCGGGAACCTCCTGAAAAACTCATCCTAAAATCGCGTGGAGTTACAAGCCTACCTGTGGAGAGGTGCCGGGACCGCTGCCCTTATAGAAGGAAAACTCTGCAGCCCGTTTTCCTCTGGCGTCTGCACAGAGTGCGGCTCTCTACTGGTTTTTCTCAGCTCTCAAATGATTCTTTAGCTCTGGTCTTGAATAAATATTGTTCGTGTCAGAATGATTATAGTACTGTTGTGAGGCCTTGGTCAGGATTTTAATCCTTTTAGTTTGTACTGAGATGGAGACCTTTTTTTTAAAACTAATGATCTCATCATCCAGTTGGAGAGGTGATTTAAATGAATCTGTACTGAGTGTTCAGTTTTTTCAGCATTAATTTTAAGATGTCTTGAGCTAGTTAGCTGAAGTTTGAATTCCCAGAAATGTTTAGAAGCGAAGAGATAAATTGCTGGGCTGCCTAAAGTCATGATTAACATGTTCATAATGAATTCAGTTACAGTGCTGTCCCCCTCTTCCTCCTCCAGATTTATATCCAAGCAGCTCAATTGCATATCAAAAACCTCTTCTCATTTTCATATAGTAAATTATTAGACTTTCAAACTGTTCTTGCTCCTTTTCTTCTCTCTTTGCTCTCACCCTCAATAGCTGAAATGAAATTTTAGGGTAAGCGTCCCTGTGTACTTGGTTAGACACAAGTAATAAAGATAGCTTAGCAATAGAAAAGCCAGGAGTTAAATAGCCATTATTTTCTATCAATAGTTAATTAGTTATCATCTTTATATCGGCACGTGTAAGTACTGGATGGGTAAAATTTTAAGATGAAAGTGGCACAGCAGCTCTGGAAGGTACTGTTACACATCACCCAACTTAAGAAGAATATCTCTTTAAAATGTGTTGACATTTAATTGACCTTTGAAAGTTCATTCTGTTAATCATACTCAAAGCACTAAAGCTATGGTTGACTGATCTGGTGTTCGTACATTCAGCCGTGCTCAGCATATAAATTCTGCAGCATAATTGCTACTTATTGAGCAAGAGTTTCTTTTCTTCTCCGAAAATGAGAAAGTTTTACTTTGCCTCCGGCTGGGTGCTACGGGTAGACTTGTGAATCCAAATGCTTTTCTGCCATCAGTTGATGTGGTGGGTGCGGCCTCCAGCCAGGCAAGAAATTCCTTTGCTGAAACTGTGTTTTTTTCCTTCCTGAGGCCGCGCATAGGGCAAGGTAACCTTGAGGGTTACTGCTGTATCTACTTTGAGTCAAAACACAATGGGGCACTTCACTTTTTTTTTGTTTTAAGCTCTTCTATACTCCAGCTGTTTGGATGGAGAAGGCAGTTTAAAAAGCTTGATTGCAGAAGATACAACCCCCCCTCAAAAAAAAATTTGGCTCTTGAAGTCAAACCTGATGCACCCATGTTAAAACACGTGCTACCTGCTTTATGGCTGTTGTCCATGGCTTTGTTGTAACTAAAACTCATACCAAGAATGGAAGCATTACGTGTGAACTCCCCGTCAAAATATCTGGGTAAAGATTAATTTCTGCTATGTTCACTTTCTATAGGATAGGTTTCCTGCTGAAGTTAATGTTGTTGGCAATAGCTTTTGTGTGTTGAGATCTCTTGTGTCATATCTTGAATTTATAAGTATGGCTTTTGCCTCATGAGAAATGAGGGAAATACTAAATGTTAAATGCAGTGTTGGTGATTCCTAATAGATCATTAGCTCTTTGCTGTTACCATTGAAAACTAATTAATAGCTCTTACTCTTAATTATAAATCTACTTATAAAGTTAGAGCCCTGGCAGTGCTGCTGTACTTTTCTAAGCTGTTTTCTCAATGCTGCTTTTGTACTGGAATCCCCTTCCCTAACCCTGAAGTCAGATGTGATGTTCAAGCTGCGTGTGCAGCCAAGTAACTGCCCTGACGCTGCATAGGGTTGGGAGCTGTTAGAGCCCAGGGAGGGAGAGGGTGTCCTCTGAGCGAGTATTTTCAGCAGGACTGAAAGCATGCAAGTGCTTTGAATACTAAAAAGTGATCCTGTGGTTGAATTTTGTTTATTTTAGTACAATAGTTACAAGTGCCACATGTGATTCATTTCACTGATTCTTTAAAAGCTGAGTGAAGATAAACAGACCAACAGCATGTCTGTACTTTCAGTACAGTTGACAGAAGGAGGAGGCAAAACATCCAAGGTAGCTTAAGGGCTAGAGTGTGCAGATGCTTGACCTACAGCTGCCCTGATGCCCCGTAGCCTAGAGTTGGCCCCTGCTTTGCCTGTATGACCTGCAGGGAAAGGCCATGCAAGGTGTCCTCTGGCTACCCCTCAGAGGAAAACAATCAGAGTGTCTCAGGGACCGGTAGGACATGTAGAGAGAGATCTGCTCTGCAGCTTAACTTTTACAGAGGCTTATGTCTTGGGTCTAGCTAGGTAAAGGTGTCAATCCATCTGTATTATTTGCAGTTACAAACATTGTCCTGGAATGAAATGCCTGAGCAGGGTCCCCTTTTCCAAAGGTTCTTCTTTAGGTCATATTGCTGATTTGGGAGAGTGATTTGAATATGGTGCCCTCCTGGGTGGCAGAAGCTCCGGGGCTGAGCTTCTTCTGTTGGAAGCACTGGATGAAACATGGATGGCATTACCACGCAGTCACAAGAATTTAACTGGAGTAATGAAAGCTGGGTTCTGGGTTGTGGCTGAGACAGGTCTAGAGAGGGATTTAAACCTGAATGCTTCTTGACCTAGTGTTTGTGTTGTACAAAAAGGTTTCTGGTGCAGCTGGTTGATTCACAAACTCCTTATTTCATTGGGATAAAGGGCAGATCTGGAAGTTGCACTTCCAGAGACGTGTTCTTGTGTTTCAGCAGTTGAGGAGCGAGAGGGCAAGCAGGGAATTTGAGAACCGTGTGGTGGTTTGGACGTGCGGTGCTGGTTCAAGCAGTGTTATGAAGGCTTCAGTGTTGGCACAAGTACCTGCTGGCAGAAAGTTGTGTGCTCAGAGAGTAGTAGCAGCCAAGCACGGATGTTTAAAGTTTTAATAGTATCTAAAACTTTATCGGGCACCTAAATCCTTGAGGGTTAAGAGGGAGAGTCTTATGAAACTGATGGTTGATGTTCTTTGTAAATGCACTCTGAGGAGGATAATGTGAAGTTATTCACTGAAAACTGTGGCATTACATGAAAGGAATGTAACACCGGACCATAAATTAACAGGAACAGGAAAAGCTCATTCTGAACTCTGGTTTATTAATTCAACCATTTACATATATAACCCTTCACACCAAAAACAGGTACTGTATAATTGTACCTTTTATAACAACAGAACCAACCACAGCAAATAGATTTTTGCACAGGAAAGTTCTCCCTTCTCTTTTAAATTCAGGTGTGTAGAAAATAAGTTTTACATTATTCTCTAAGACTGCTTTTGCCTGTAACACTTCATGTTGAAGTAAAACACATTGGTAATGTGGTCTTGATCAGTGTTAGATCCACAGATGCCTTTCCTCTGTAACCATTTGAAATTTTAGAAGCATGTGCTGGGAGTGCAAATGTAGACAGGTTTAGTTGCATTTTAACATACTTGCTGGTCAAGGTGAGCCCAAGCCATCCTAATGTGACATGCCTGACATAATTCCAAGGGGATCAGTTGTTAAGACATTTGAAAAATAAAATCAGGTTTTGCTTCAGTGTTTTTCTTCAGTGACACATGTTCTAAATAAAAGCTTTTGCAGCAAGTTGATTATAAACTTTCAATGAGTCTAAGCAACTGAGAGCTGTTATTGGAGCTGTCAAGAGATATTCTAATAGCTCTAATTTTTAGCTGACTACAAAAGCTATATTTATCCACCAGGGATTTTCCTTGCTAATAACCATCAAAAAAAGGTTTTTTTGGTAGGAAGCCGTTTTATAGGTGTCCTCCTGCTTCCTTATCTGTTTCTTTTCTTTAACCTCTGGGCAGTTATTTTTGCTGTCAGAAGCAAAATGCAGTTACACGACCTGTTCGCATCTGTGGAAGGCTGTGTGGGTGCAGCACTTTTGTGACTTAAACTGGAAATTTTGGGATAAATTCCTGATGCCTGAAGTTAACAGTAGGGTTTCTTCTCAGTTTGTGCCTTCTTCCTACCTGTCATTTCTCACATGTGGCTCTATTTTAGCTGTTCCAGTGGGGCTCACTCTGCCTTTTCCTTTTACAGAACTTTCTAGTGTATGCTTTCTTTGGCATGTCAGTGTTGATTACTGTGTTTTTTGAGCACTTTGGAGCTTCCACAGTGTCTTAACATTTATGCATTTATGCTGGTAAGCCCTCTCTCCCCTTGCTTCACTGCTCAGTCTAATGCTTTCTCCTCACTTTGTAGGACTGAATTGTTCCTCTCTTTTAACTTGATGGATTTTTTTTTTCCATGTGCATGTTAGTCTCTTGCAGCTTCTGCTACTGGAAAGTTGGGAGGAAAGACCTTTTCAAGGTGATGAAGATACAGGTTAACATTAACAAGATTCAGGTTCGTGGCCCTATCGGTATGATTTTAGCATTTTATCCGATAGGTCAGAGTGTTTAATTACAAACTGTGGGAACAAGCAAGTGCTTAGCTACCTTGAGGCTGATGTTCAGCCTCATTCTGTTCCTGCATGCCATAAGCCTGGTCACACCCAGGGAAAGGGGAGGCTGTTGGAAATAAATGAAGAATGGGACTTGAGTAGATATATTGCCCTAGTCTGTATGTGTGCAAAGGTTAATGCATTTGCTGTGTATGAACTCTAGTTTCATTCTTTAAATGTTGCTGTTATGTTTTACTTTCATAGTGCTGTGAATAAATAAGCATTTTGTAAATTAATTTAGCACACGGTGTTGTTAATGAAGTTGCTTTCTACACACTTTTAGTGGATGTTTTGCTTAACGTAGTACCCAGAAGTTCTCTTGTATCTAGCACTAATTTATGGTAATGTTCAAGTACTTTTGGGGCAAGAGTAATCGATGCATAGCACAACCTCATAGGTAAGGATGTATGAGCTGAAGCCATGCAGACTCTTCTGCAACATCTGGGGTTTGTTCACTTTGGAGCACATTAAGTGAAAACAGTGTTGTGGCCAGAAGTTGTATTTGTTTTGATCTACTGGAAATGAAGGACAAACATTATGATTGGATTAATTATTTTGAGAGTCTTTATGTCCCAGTTGCGTGTTTGAGCTCTGTACAAGGGAAGGAGTGATGGGAGAGAAAAATGGCCTTCCCTGTATTTGCAGGGGAGTTGGGATGGGTGCCGTGTCCTGGCTATGGGCAAGCAGAACTGACTCCTCCATTGATTACCGGACCCTGAAATCAGAAATATGAGGGTAAACATGTAGCACGTGAGGTGTGAGTCACTGGACCAACAAAAGGATCAGAGTTCGAGTCTGTGCTTTTCCCAAGAGTACAGCAAGGTATAAAATATGTTCTCCAGAGAACGTATTTTCAGCACAAATTACATGTCCTGAATAAAGGACATAAGAAATGTGAGTTAGGAGACAGTTTGCAAAATACAAGATGAAAGCATTCTAGAAATTCTAGGAGGATGTTGGGGCAGAGTTTTGTGTTTGAAGATGGTTCTGGTCAGCCCAAACGTGTTTGCTCCTGTCTGCAGGGATCTCTGATATGTGCCATGCCTGTAGTGTGTCCCCTGTGCCAGAGGCTTGTTACCACTGCAGCTGTGTTTTGCCTTCCTTTTGAATACGGACAATACAGCTGAATGAGTTGTGTGCTATAGGTAGTTTGATCATGCTGTCAAATCTAAATAAATGTTCTCTGCTAAGCTTGGGATCTGTAATGTTGTGCTCTCGAGTAATGCTTTTCCCAAATAGCCATGAGAAGAAATTATTGCCACTGGGGACTGTTTGCTGGTTCAATATATGCTCTTTATTCTTGTTTTGACCCACTACATGGTCTTTGTACTTGCCTGAAATAGGAAGCCATGAAGTCAACCGTTCTGTGGTGGCAGCTGGCACAGCGATGCGTACTTAAACGCAGCTTTGGGCTGGTCGCTGCTCCACTCATGGTGCTAGTTCTGCCAGCAAGGAGAGCAATGCTCTGCACCCCCTGGGCATCACCTACTTCTGCCACCTGATAGGAGAGGACAGTTGAACCTGTTGCATCTTCCTTTCTGGCCACTAAAGGTTTGTGGCATTCATAGCGATGCCCTCGTGGCACTGAAGTGGAGAGCAGAAAACAACGCTGTACTACTGTTTGCTGATTCTATAGCGAGCGTAAGGAGTGCTGATATCCCTCCTTAGCCTTCACTTGTTGCTGCAGGTCGTTGATTGATGGAGAAGATGTGTTTATCAAAAGCATCCTTGTTTCATGTGGTCACATACAGAGCGGGTTCAAGTACCTTCTAAAGGTATCAGGAGTGCAAATTGATAAATAATAAAATTTGAGTATATACATTTGAGTTAATAATTCCTACGTCCTGCACTTCTCTTGGTTTTGTTGTGTGCTCATAACTTGGATTTCAGAACTGTCATGTGAGTGTTCTCCTGCTACTTTTGACTGGTATACTTTAGTTCCCCTTGTGTTCTTTCTATGCTCTTCTCAATCTCTATTTCTGTATTTCTTTGGTTTCCTCCTAATAATCTAGTTCTGTCTTGTGTGTCTGTCCATCCCTCTGCAAAGGGCTTCTGTATGTCCCTTTTTGTCTAGAATGGTTGCATGAATAAATTCCTTCTCCATCTTAAAGGCATAACTAAGAGGGCTCTGTGGGGATTTTGCTTTTTTGAAGTGATGCTCAATCTCAAATTTATTGTATGGTTGGTTTTGGTTGTGTAATCTATATGTTTCTTAACATAATAAATAAGAGAAGTTGTTATACCTACCTCTGGGAAATTTAACTACTTCAGTATAGGTTCTGAATACTTAATGCTGCCTTAGCAGTTAACCTTTATCTCTTCTAATTGAGAGACAGCTGCATTCAGGAGTAATGTGTCACTTTAAACACATTCGGAGTTTTAAATGGCTGTACCAGAAAAAGGCATAGTTTTAATAATGGTTGTTAAAAGCTATCTCACTTCTTGCAGTGAGAACTATGTGATCTGAGCTACTGGACTTCTGGAATTACAATAACTTCTGTTCATATATGTGATTTGAATTCCTGGAAATCTAAGGAGCAGTCTTTGGCAGACGAAGAATGTAATTCTCCCCAGAGGTGTGGGTATCTCTCATGAAGGAGACTGAAGTAGGATCAGCTGGTATCCAAGAAGTAAGTTCTTGGGGTTTTTTCTACAGATGTATTGCTAGTGAGGTACACTAGCAGTCATTCACTTGGATAGATTAAAAGCTGATTAAAATTCTTAATGATTAGACTGAGTTTTGGGAAGAGGCTCAAGAAAACGCACTGCATGTTGTTCCTGATTTTACCAATAGTTCTGACATCTTGTTCCCAAACATTTGGATATTTTGTATCTCATTTTGGTGCATAATTTCAACTGCTTGTCCGTAACTGTCTTCTTAGCGCTGGGAGAGCCTCCTGCTTCAGGCATTTTAGAATGAGTTCAAATGCAGTTGGGAGAATCAGATTCATCTGCAACAGTTGGAGATACTCATGCTGTATCATAACAGCTGTGAACTTGAGTTCATATAAGTAATGTGTGCTTAATCTTCCTGTGCTGTCAGTGACAGCAAGAGGAGGAGTAATTTTTCCCATATTTAATGATCTTAAAGTTTTTGACAAGCAAATTAGAAAATGTAGACTACAAAACTAGTTAGGAAATAATTTCCAAAAGTTAAGTTTTTTTCAAGTTCTATGCAGCTTTGAATTTGCATTTTTATCTGTTGGTATTTCAGAGTTAATCTGGTATGGTTAAAAACTAATTTACTTGTCTGAGTTTCTATATCACCTCATCTGTATTTATATGGAAGATAACAGAAAATATAGAGGCCCTGGTTTTGAATTCTAGGAACACTTGGAAAGTTTTGGCTGAGTTGCTTTTTTTGTTAGTTTGTTTTTGTTGTTTTTTTCTTTGTCACCAATGATCTGGTTTGGAAATTTCAGAAGAGTGAAAGAAAAACAGTTGAAAGCTTTTTTTTTTAAACCAAAGAAGGCTTAAGTGCTACCAGTTCGCCCCTTGCTCCTTCTGTGACATGAACTGTAAATTCATGAAGGCATTGAAAAGTCAGATTGTTGTTCCTTTTGTCTTACCTTTGTTTGTTCACAACCTTATCAAGATGAACATGTATCAAGCCCTGTTGTTTGCTATTCAAGTCTTGGACACTTTATTCTTATAGAGGTGTTACGGAAGACTTTACAAATTAAAAATCAGTGTAGTAAAGATAACTGATGGAATTCTCTTGCATAACAGTCCCTACTATGTGATAAAGTGCCACAGTTTTAGATTGACCTTGCTTTGACTTTCATACAGATATAATCTGTTTGATGTGTTTTAAAAGTGGAAAGGAAGCCATACATGGAGTGGAATTGCATAATGTTCCTGACATAATGTCCTTCATCTAATTAATTAAAAGTATTAGGATTTTATAGGCTCCCTACTTTGTCCCCCTTAAAATTGTGGATATTAGGCCAGTACATTTACAAATAAAAGGCTAATTTCAGTTTCATGACTAGATGTAATTAAGGTGAAATATTTTCATTCTGCAGTGCTTTGCATTTGAGGATTTTTTTGTTGGCCTTTTTTGTTACAGTTTGTACATAGTTTTACAAGGTGACAAGTGTTTTTCTTAGCTGGCTTAAGCTAAATAATATAGAACTTGCCAAAATAGTAACTCTTTTCCTTTTTTTTTTTTTTCAAAAGTATTGTTATAGTAAATATATTTTCCTGCCATCCTGTTCCTCAGTAGACCTCACACAGGAGTGTCCAGTACCTCCTTGTATTGTGAAACTTTGTGAAAGTTGGGGACCTTGCTGAGAGTTTCATAGCTTGTCATGGTAGCTCTCCTAAGGAGAGAGTGAGTGGATCCTGTGACTCTGGTGTGGTATATAGATGCCAAGTGCCAGGAATTTCTGGAATGGAGAGTTGTGCAGCACTGATAAAGTTTGCTTTGTTTCCTTAGTGACTTGACCCATTGAGAAAATGTGATTCCCTAGGAAGCTTTAATAGCTCAAAGTTGGTGTTGAATAAAGGGAAGGGCCTCAACATAATTTTGCATGTTTTCACCTGCTGCCTGAAAGATTAACTTTCTTAACCTTAGTATAGAAAATATAATCCTGAGTTTTGAAAGTGATTTATAGAGATCCTTCACATTTATCAGTTTGAATAAATACACCACAGACTTCTGAATCCCAGTCTTTTCATAATCTACTTGGCTTACAGTGTGGTAATTTCATTTGGGGGCAAGAAAGTTTCAAGGAAAAACACCTTCTAATTAGAGTGATATAATCACTCTGCTGACCTGCTGCGGTTTCATATGACTTCAGAAAAATAGTTGAGTGATTAATCTTTAATTTTCCCCATCATTAACTTAAGAAGGAAATGGGAGATGGAATGGAAAACAAACAGCAGAACTGTACAACCAAGATGTTGTTTAGCCAAATCTTTCTGGCTTTTTTCTTTGGTGAGAAGTGCTGTTCTGTCAGCTGCATGAAGTGTAACAGCAAATGATTAGCTCAGAGAATTTGTAGAATCGTAGCAGATTTGAACTTTACTGGAGCCTTTGCAGAGCTTGCTACGCAACTTCTTGCCTCTTCCTCATAGTCCTCAGTGGCTTGGGTGGTGGAGTTTTTTCCATGGTTTTATTTTGAAGCAAATGCTGCATAAACTAACTTCTAATATCATATAATTCCCTCGCACCCACTTTTTTGTGGGGCAGAAGCCATCCCAGACGCTGTAGTGAAATACCCTTAGGAAGGATTTGGTTCTATTTTCATGCCAGTCAGTTACTATCTTTAGTTTCTGTGCTGATAAGTGAATTTTATTGTAGAGTAATGCAGTTTTTGTATGAATGTGACAGGATTGCTCAAGTCTCTTGGAGAACAAAACAAACACAACAGTGGAAGCAAGTTGCCCTTTTTATACGCCGTTATTTAATTCTTACTGGATCTAAAATAATCAACATAATTCTAGAAGTGTAATGCTTGAACAGAAAATACGCCTGGCTGTTTGCAAATGTTCCTCTATTGTACTTTATTTCATTAAGTAAATACTTACAGTCCCGTGTACATCTGCGGGCAGCAACACAGCAACAGAAGTTGTAGTGATCTTAACTAACCTGCTTGGAGGCCTCTGCATGTTAATAATATAAAATAAACAGCCAAGGAATGTGTATTGCTGTTGACAGTAAGCGACTGTAAACATCCTCGACTGGAAGCTGTGAAGCAGCAGATGGGGCTTTCAGTCGGATGTTTGCAGCTGCCAACTGCCACAGACGTCAAGAAATGTTTGACACCTAAAACATAGTTGTCTGTTTAAAACTTCTATTTGGTTTGTCACAGACATACGAATTAGGCCAAACTTTTCTACCTACTGCTTAATATTTCTTGTAATGTCTGTGAATGAATATCTAGAAGTCATCCAATCTCTGATAGGAAAAAGCAAAAATGAAATCAGTTATATTTTTAACTGCAAATTCAGTTCTAAGTTTTCAGAGCTGCTTGGTTCTACAGGTTGGTTGGCTTCATTTCTAGACTCCACTAGAAAATTTTTACAAGATTATTTCACATCTTTATCATCTTTGCAGTGGCTCATTTAGAATTTGAAATCCTAAGCCATGGCGGAAGCAGTCACAGGAGTCCTGGAAACTAGAAATGCACCAATTAGAGAAACCATGGAGAAAAAAAAGCATTAAAAAATTAATTTTTCTTGGAAGAGGCCCAACCCTGCAGAATGATGGGGACGTCAGGGAGATTTCATGTGGCCGGGTTCACCTCTGACGTATCACAACATCTCAGCTGTTTGAGGTTCAGTTATTCTCACCCTTCACCCTTTCCTTCTCCTTCCTTCCTCCCTTTCAAAAAAAAAAAAAAAAAAAAGGAGAAAGTTCTAAAAGCTGATTCATGCTTTTCTAGAAGTCACTTGAGACAATTTCAAGACTGCGGTCATGCCAAGTAGGTTTATGTGTGGGTGGACCCTAGTGCTTAAATATGACCCCAGGACATAGAGAACAGTTTATGTGATTGGGACGGTATTTAATCATCATTGCTATCATACCAGAAAAAGAGCAGTGAGGTTGTAGCACATAACTGATTTAAGTTGATACTGAAAGCAGTAGTGTATTCCCTCTTGAGAGAAGGTATGTGTCTGCTTGGTATGTATGTTAAATACCTATGCCTTTGGTAAGGAGAGTTTTGTTGTTAACTTGTTTTTTCTTGTTGTCAGTATCCTTTTTTCTCAAATATGTTTGTAGACATGTTTGTGTAAAAGTACAAGAGGACATAATCTAAACATTAATCTGTCCCTTTACATTCCACGTAAGAGACAGAAAACCAAAGACTTTCTGCACTTTCCGACTTTTTTATAAAGAAGCTAATGTCCTGCTCAGTGTTCTTATAAACGTTATTGCCATGTAGGTAGCTAAAACAGTATTTGCAATATCAAGAAAACATGCTTTATATTTGAGGAAACTTCACTAATCCATGTTTTGCAAATAGCTTTCAGTGAAGATTTGTACATTTACCATAGGTTCAAATTATATTGTGTTTCAGTAAAACTTGAAGGTTCCTCTTAGGATTTGCACTTTTATTGTTCGTAGTAAGGTATAAGCTCTCCTAAAAAGGATTTACAGTCTAATTCAAGATCAGTGGCATCAAAGGAGAATCCAGATGATGTGGGCAGGGGTCAAATGGAAAGAGCAAGAGGAAAACCCGGGGGACAGGGGGATGGGCTGAGGAGTAACTGTCCATGCATTTGTAGGTGGCTTTGAGTTGTTTGCTAATTAAGATGTGGGAAGACAGAAGACATATCTTCTTGGCCCATTATTTATCTGGCTGCAAATATCTTGAAAGATGATGGTTTAGTTGGATGGTATATGGATTTCAGTTGGATGGTATATGGAAGTCAGGACAGACACTGATGAAGCTGCAGTTTGAGGTCGGTTGTTTTTTCCTCTGCAGGCGAAGCAGGTGAAATGGACAGAGGTTTCCAAAAGCCTTTTCTTGCACAACTAAGAAATACTGAAAATCTTGTAGTGAACTCAGAAAAAGTTAACAAATACAGCATTTGACTTAAAAGAATTGCAAATTTAGTGATGTACTGAGCAAGTTCAGCCAAGTTCAGAGCCAGGGTAGTTGTTAGAGATATGGCTTATATGCATTGTAGAAGTAGCTGAATTTTTTGTGAGTATTTATAACAAAGAAAATTGGAATTACTGTCAACAGTCAGGGTATGTTTGTGATGATAGAGGTGGGTTTTACTGTTGACAAAGTAGGACAGCAACGAACAGAGCTGTGGTTCAACAATTAACAAGTGTTTAGATTAGAGCTTCTGCAACCTTTCTGGGCTTAAAACTGGTTTTGTTGACAACTCAGAGAACTTTCTAAGTGACCTCGTAATGCAATTTAGGAGACTTGGATGCACTTGAGAAATGCCATCTAGACAGAGGATTCTTGACATAATCTCCTCATCTGGAAAGCTTTGCAATAGTTTTGAAGAGGATTGAGCAATAGGAGAGGACTTGCATAGGCAGAGTATTTAATATCAAAAGCATTAAGTACCTCCTGTGAAGATTTACATATTGATAATATTTGTGCTTTGGCAGGAAATTCTTTTAATACCCATTCTATTACTCTTCTTCCTGAATTACGTACTGTCTCAAAGTTCAGCATGTTTCCTGTTGGAAAATGTAGTAGTATGTTGGGCCTGTTTTCTTCAGTCTCTAATCTCACTATATGCATATAAAGAGTTTTCTTCCAGAAAAACAGCTTCAGACATGTAACCTGCTCTTCTGCCAGCTACCTCTTAAAACCTGCTAGAGCTAAACTTCAGAAGAATTTATGGTGGTTTGACCCTGGCTGGATGCCAGGCACCCACCAAAGCCACTCTGTCACTCCCTTCTGCAACGGGACAGGGGAGAGAAAATATAACAGAAGGTTCATGAGTTGAGATATGGACCATGGGAGATCACAAACCGAATACTGTCATGGACAAAACAGACTTATCTTGGGGATATCAGTTGAATTTATTACCAGTCAAAATTTGAGCATAGGGTAATGAGAAGTAAACCAAACCTTAAAAACACCTCCCCCTACCCCTTCCTTCTTCCTGGGCTTTGTGTCCTCCCTGCCAGTGGCAAAGGGAGATGAGGAGTGGGGGTTACAGTCAGTTCATCTCAGATTGTTCCTGCAGCTGCTCAGGGAGAGGAGTCCTTCCCCTGCTCTGGTGGGGTCCCTCCCATGGGAGACAGTTCTCCATGAAATTCTCCAGCATGAGTCCTTCCCACAGGCTGCAGTTCTTCACAACTACTCCAGCATGTGTCCCTTTTCATGGGTTACTGTCTTTGAAGAACAGCCTGTTCCAGTGTGGGTACCCCCAGGGTCACAAGTCCTACCAGGAAAACCTGCTCTAGCGTGGGCTCCTCTCTCTGCAGGTCGACAGGTCCCTGCCAGGAGCCTGCTCCAGCATGGGCTTCCAACAGGGTCACAGCATCTTTTGGGCATCCACCTGCTCTGGTGTGGGTCTCTTGCACAGGCTTCAGGTGGATCTTTGCACACCCACAGGCTGCAGGGGAATCACCTCTCCGGTGCCCAGAGCACTCCCTCCCCCTCCTTTTCCACTGACCTTGGTGTCTGTAGATGTTCCTCTCACATATTCTTACTCCTCTCTTCTCTGAGCCAAATTACTTCAGCACAATAATTTTTTTTCCTTCTTAAATGTTATCACAGAAGTGCTACTACCTTCTCTGGCTGGCCCAGCCTTGACCAGTGGCAGATCTGTCCTGAAGCTGGCTGGCATTGCCTCTGCTGGACATGGGGGAAGCTTCCAGCAGCTTCTCACAGAAGCCACTCCAGTAGCCCACCCCCCCACCACAACCCCTGCTACCAAAACTTGACCACACAAACCCAGTGCAAGATTGTTGGAGCAGTGGTCCTCATTTTCTGCTTGGGGTAGAAGCTGGCTGTTAGCTTTGTCTTAAATGCTGGTGTATGATGGTGCCTGTTGAGGTCACTGTCCCCCTTGGAAGACAGGGTTTGCTTTCAGCCCCTGGCTTCCAGATTTGAGTAGGTGAAGTCAAGCCCTCTTCACCCCTCTACTGAATTAATGGATATGTTCTTAAAAAATAATCTATCCAAAAAGAATATACCCCCAACCCTGTTTGAAAGGGAAGAGCAGTTCTTGTCTGAGGGGTCTTGGGTTTGACTCTGCAGAAGTTCTGTCTGCAGGCCAGGAAGGAGGGAAGGAAAGGAGGAAAGTTAGGAAAGTTGACCAGCACTGCTTATGTGTGTATGATGTTTATGGAAATCATCTTTAAAATGATGGGGCAGCTGTTGGAAAAGGCACAATCCCTCTGCCTACATATGCACTTGTTATGAAGAGAATACAGTTGATGTGAATGGAAAGCTTTCAGTACAGAGCTGTTGTTCCTACTCAAGCCACACTCAAAAATGTGTATTGTTCAGATATGTGCTTTAACTCTGCTTGAAAAGTGACATTGTTTAATAGCCATGTTTCTTAGGAAGTTTTCTTTGTTAATTTTATGTGAAATAGGCATTAAACAATGTGCTTGTTTTGTTTAAAAACAGAGTAAAAGAAGATGAACTAATCCCGTATCTCCTACAACAAATCTGGATTGGAAAGGATGATTCTTCTGAGTTGAATTAGGCATATAACTCTTTTCCCTTTAAGCAGTTATTTATAGACCAAGATGCATGAAATCAGTCCTTTTTTTTTTCCCTACTGATATATGCAGGCTGTTTTGTTGTTTTGTTTTGTTTTGTTTTGTTTTTTTTGTGAAGCTTCAAATAGTTATTATGAAACAAATAAATGAACAAAGGATATGAGAAGAAAGCCACGTGCAATGCAGTGACATAGTGTTTTGCCAGATGATAGCTCGAGGCATCTTTCTAACTGTGGATGTAAGCATATCTGCTTTTATTTAACAATACGTCTCCTAATTTAATATAGATAGCCAGCATTTTGCTTTATTTCAGGCTTCCTGTCATAGGCACTTGATTTTTCTGGTGTGTAAATTGGAAATACTTTCTGTAACTTTGTCTTATGTTGCTGATGTATTTTTCCTCCCCCCTCCCTTGTATGCCCTTTGATTAAATACATACCTCCTTTCACAATGCAGAGCATAGAAAATTAATTTAAGTGTTTCTGCATATAGCAAGGCAAGATATCAGTGGAAGAGAGGGATATTGGTCATAGCAGGTTTTTTGCAGTCTCTTTTGTGCATTCAAGTGTATTTCAGTCAATAGTTGGTCCTTCAGCATTTACCTGGAGGAGCTCTGAGCTGTTCTGTTCTCTTCATTGCACTCAATTTTTTTTTCATCTTGAGTAAAGGACAGAGGATTTGCATTTAGCTGTCCAGGATGCTGTGCAGAGATCACTTGTCTCTCTGCTTTCACCATATCACTCATCTCCTTGCCTTCCCTTGACTCACCTTTATTCAGTAGATGCAACTTAAACTGCTTGCTTTTGTCTTGAAGGCCATCGCAGCCTGTGTATGAAATAGCTCCCACATCCAGTTGTCCTGTAATGCTGTTCTCTGTTACTGATCTGAACTTTTTTGATCTTTTTCAAACTTCTTTTTGCTCAATCTAACAAATAAAAGGCTAATCAGTCAACAACCTTTCTTAACTACTTTGTTGTAGTAAAAGCTTTGGGAAGAGTTTCTGCACTCTGCTGAAGGCCCTAGCCTGTTAAGAGATCTTCTTACAATAATGTTTATAGTACTTTTTTTTTCCTCTTGCCTTCCTCACCTTCTGTATACTTTAAGAATAGGCTTAATATTTTCGTTTTGCAGTGTTGACTTTGCAGAGTTGATAGCTGCATTTCTGATGTGTGCTGCTATTTCTGGGAAAGTTGTCTGCTTTGTTCTGTGTAGAAGAGTGAAAATGTTTTACTTTCTCCAGAGAAGTTTTCACTATTCTGCATAATAACTTGTTTATCCTTTATGCGCCTTTTTATATATTTTTATATACATATATGTATTTGAAAGTTATTGTATTAAGAAATTTCACTATACAAGGCTGATATACTCTGCCTTGTATTTTTATTTGTGTGTGTGTACCTATGTGTATACACATGCACATACCTGTGTCAGGAAAGAAGAGGCAAAGGAAGCTCTGCAAATGGCTCGTGTTTTTCCACTCGTTGCCTAGATGTGCATGCTGAGCAGAGTAAACCAGCCTTACATTCTAGAATTTCTTTATACAATTAGTTTCAAGCATTCTGCTTGTAGTTTATTTATGATATTATTGCATGGAATATGTGCTTATCTGAAGCTCTTGCTCAAAAATTAGTGGCTTTAAAAAAAATAAAGCAACTGAATACTTAGTCTGTTTACATTAAGTAAAAATGCTGCTCTTACTTTAGAGCAAGGATTTTACTAGTGTGTCAGCAATCTCATTTATGGAGGCTAGAATGAGCTGTGGAGTTCCTCTCTTTTGGCTGTTGAAAGCTATGTAACCTTGAAGCTTTTCTACATATCTGATGCGATTCTGGGATTCATAGCAGTGATTAATTCTATAACTATAAATGTTCATCAGTAACATCCTGAAATATTTTCAAAACATACAGAGGGGTTTTTGACAGCTTAAACTAAGCAATGGTGTAATAGTAGAAAGCCTGTGTGAAACACATTTACTTACTATCTCCTTGAAATTGTACCTGCTATGAGGGTTTTTGGTCTTTCGTATGAGTAGATGTCCCTTGAGACGCTCCAGCCAGTAATTGGAGCTTCTGTGTGATGCATGGAAAGCAGTGAAAGGAAAGAAACTAGCTTAGGTCCTAGACTTACAGGGCAAGGGCAAGACCCAACTAGCAGCAGTGGGGAAGAGAGTATGAAGTGGCACTCACATGGCTCAGCAGGGTTGGCACAATGTTCTGCCTGCTAAACCTCCTCCAGCTCTTCTTTGAGAAACTTGCATGTACAGCAGCATCTTCAGAAATACTTGAAAGACACAGGTCAGACTCATTTGAAATGGCTATATATATTCTGCTTGTTGGATGAGGCCCAGGGCTGTGACCCTGCAGATGTACAGTTCTGAGTTCTCTGTGGCTCTAGATATGGTATAGCAGCCGTTTGGCAGGTCACATTAATACAGGTCTCTGTGAATCAGTGAAGTCCCTCAGAAAAGGTTATTTGCTTATTTTCTGAGCAATTAAGCTTCTTCACAAAGAAACAAATAGAAATTACATTCTGAAAATAAATATGGTGGTGTCTTAAGGTGGAAAACCACTGGATATCTGATTTCTCTGTCCCACAGTGTGTTTGTGTGGTTATCATTATGTTTGAATCCTCTGTGAGGATCCTAATTGTTCATGAAAGTTGGTAGGAAATACCTATAATACGGATTCATATTGCTGAACTTACTACACCTGTAGTTAAATATGGCCGAGCTGGACTGTTTTAGGCTTTTAATAAGTAAGGAGAGGCCCTTTTACAGGACAATTCTATATGAGTTTAGGAATAGCATGATTTATCCCCAGTTACCCTGCTTATTTCTCTCCTTTAGCTTCAAAGTCAGTCTAGGTTAACTACTTCAGGTGTGGGTATCATGGCTTATAGAAGTCCGTTTCCTCAAAGGAAGAAATTCAAAAGGTAGAAAGCTTTTAACAACACAAGGGGAAAGATGAAATATGAACAGAAAAAAATGTAATGCTTTTGAATGGCTTACAAAAATCTTACTGGTTGTGGATGAATCCACAATCAAGGGAGATAGCAAAGATAAAAATGTCTGAGAACAGAGGTGGAAATGGCGCTTAAAAATATTCTTTCCCTTCCTCCTGGCACAAGAAATCCCTAAATAGATGTCTGTCAGCTTTTATTCCATGAATATAAATTAGCAGATAATGAAGCAACGTATAAAATTAGTAAGAAAATTACATGGGTGAAGGGAGGACAGCTGGACAGTCAGAGGAAGAAAGATTTTTATTAGAAACAAAAGTAATTTTAATGTTGGTGTTTCACAACCAGGTAGTAGTCAAAATTATAGAGCAGTGCCTAAAGACTATATTCTATAGATTTGTCAGGTATGTGGTTAAAAAGCTAGATTTTAGTCAGATGCAAATGTTGATGGCTTTCTTTCCACTTTAGCAGCCAGGGGGATGTTTAACAACAGCTATTAAAATAGGACATAGCTTAGAAGATGCCAGTAACTTGTATCAAAGAATGCAAGAGGAGCAATATAAGAAACTCTGTGGATTGCTAATCTAAAATTAGAGTACTTCAGATTACAGATGGAAACTAAGTTGTGCCAGGGCTTAACTGGGTGAGTAGAGTGTACAATTGCTTATAGACTGTCAGCTTAACATGGTTTTGCACAGAAATCCTGAAATAGGACTTGGACCAAAGTAGATAAGTGGAGTAGGTCCTGCTGGGAAATGAAACTCATTTATTATGTTGTCTTTTTATTTTATTTCATGTTAAGTCAGGCAGATTGATAGCCTTATACAAGCCTTTATGATGGTTTTCAGGATATTGAAGATGGCAACCCAAACATCCTGATAAAATTAGCATATCTGAGGGATAATAATTTGGTGAACAGATTTAAAACTCTCAGTGAAGAATCATCACTGAGTGGTATGTTTCCCTGGAGTGGAGAGGCTTTGATTCTTTCTCTTCTCTTGGTTTATTTTTTTGTTGGTTTATCTAGAGGAATCCACAGGTATTCCTCTAGATCCATAGCTGTATCTCTTAGGAAGCAAGTTGGTACTGTTCACCGTGAATGCAACCAAAATATGTATGTATACACATTTAGAAACCAGAAATGTAGGGTATGTTTATACTTGATTTTTTCTGTTTGTGAAAAATACATTATAAATGCCTACTGAATAATGGGTTAAAGGAGTTTTAAGAATATGTGCTTTTAAAAGGCAAAGGAAAGAATTATATGAAATGCTATGCCTCCAAGATGAATTTATATTATAACAGTCAGGAGCTAGAAAAATGACACTGTGTAAGCCTGAGCAGTATTTCATATTTTTCTCTAGCAGTATGTGCTTTGAGGATAGTTGGACCATGGCTATGACCAGGTACGTAGCTCGTCTATTGTGAGGTAGTGTTGGGAGATGGGGGAATAGAGAGAGCGTGAAGAAGGAAGGCCTTGCCCAGGAAAAAAAAAAAAAGGAGAAAAAGCAAGCTAGTAAAGCTGAAAATGTGGAATGGACAAACAGTAGAGAAACAGTAACAAAACCTTGAAAAGAAGTACTGCAGATAATGTTTTTGAAATACTTCAGTATTTTCACTCCATGTTTTGAGTCAAACTATACAGTGTGATTCTGTCAGGCAAGCTATGTCACCAGCGCACCTCTGATGCATCTGATCAAAAGCATTCCTGCGTGCCTCACTGACAGGGTGGAAGCAGAGCACTGACTGGCCCTGTGGGGAGTGAGGGTAGGGACAACAGCGTGGGAGGGATCAGCCTTTAACTAAAGGGGTCTTAAAGGGCTGTAACTTTGTGTTTGGGAGAGAGAGAGAGATTGAATGCTTAATCTCTTCTGAAAATCAAGCCTTTAGGATTTATTTCCATGCAATCAGCAAAGAATGCTGAGTTTGTCCTAAAACATAGTTGTGCTGTTTTGACTCCTAAAGTGGATCTTCAGGATCATCTTACAGCTCGTGTTGGATAGTACTTTTGAAAGGGGCAAGAACTTGGCTATATACAAATAACACAAAGAAAGTGTCGTTTGAGAGTTCAGAGAGCTGTCTGGTCTCAGACCTGAAGTAGCTGTGCTATGGATTACTTCTAGCACTTCAGCATGCAACACCACTATGAACTGAGGTTAATATATCAAATTCCTAAGTCAGTCAGTCTCTGATTCATCTTTAAGTGTTGTTCCAGGTCTTCAAAGTAAGCCAAATTCTCTACAGCAACAAATGTTTCTATTTCTCCGAGCATATTAAACAAGTAAATAAGTCCAGCAAAATCTAAATGCAGTTTGGCAAGCCAGGATAATGCTGGAAGTACTTGCCAGAATTGCCTGGGCAAAAGCTCTTCTGTTTTCAGTAGATTTGGAATAAAATGTGACAAAATCTCAGCTCTCTCTCCATGGGAACCTTGTGACTCTCTTAAATATCCCTACTATTGGGTGGATTGTGTGTAATGAGTGTAGCTATAGAAGCACGGGATGCCTGGTGGTTTCCTTGCACAGTGTCCCTTATCTCTGAGCTATGAGAACTGGGTTATAGCTACATTAGCAGAATCATTCCAGTGCTTGTTAAATAAATGGGAAGGAAAGCAGAACTACTTATGCCTGTAAACGTGAAGGGACAATATTTTCCCTAGTGTTTAAAAGTTAGTGGTTGTTCTGTCCCAGTCCGGACTTGGTGAAGGTCTGATTTCTGTAGGCAGAACACAGTCAGGAGTGGTTCAGGGTTAACAGCCAGGAAATTAATCATCTTCTCTTGGAAACAAATCCCAGAAGAACCAAAAAAATGATGGAAAGAAGGCTATGCCAATACCCTCCAGTGTATTGGTTTTTTCTTCTTCAGATTTCTTGTAGTGCTGGTAGTAGCACAAGTAGACATTAGATGCTACTGTTTCAGTGTAAACTGTTTGCTAGCAGTGGGGAGTAAACAGTTTGGGGCATTACTTAAGCTTTCTAGGCATATGTGACAATATGGAAAATAATAT
Source organism: Manacus vitellinus (assembly GCF_001715985.3). Lineage (NCBI taxonomy): Eukaryota > Metazoa > Chordata > Aves > Passeriformes > Pipridae > Manacus > Manacus vitellinus. The sequence goes on from NW_021940604.1 coordinate 38,556,679, forward strand.
TTTTACACATTGTTCAAACAGTAAAGGTAAAGAAATATAAATAGATGATGGCAAACAATAGCATTTGGGGCATGAATAAGTTATACTCTAAAGGGTGCAAGAAAACTGCCATAGAATTTGAAAGTTGTCACATGTCTTGTTTCCTCTCCTATTTATTTTTGAGTTTTGAATTCCTGACCTGACAGAGTAGAATATGCAGGCTGTAGCAAGATGCTGGTGTGGCCAGTGATGATGCCTAAGATGGATGTTCAAAACAATTTAAATGCCAGAAATTGGGCAGCATCTCCCTCTGGAGGTCTTTAAAGGCATCCTCATGCAGGGAACTTGTACGTATTTTAGGAAGACTGCATCATTAAGTTCCTAAACCTTGGAATTGTCCTGGATTGGGTAAGATCAGGTGGTAATTTGTAACCTCACCCTGCACGTTCAATAAAAGCACAGTGTATGATAGAACCAGACTGGTCACTGACTGAATGGTAGAACTAACCTGTTCTGTATGAGTGGGTTTTATGCACTGTACTAAAAAAAAGTTGATTAAGACAGTTTATGCAGACCAGGTTATATAGAAGTTCTTGGCAAAAGGGTTCTAGACTAATCTTCTGGCTAGTGAATAAGGAATCTAGAGAAGAAATTACATTTGGCTGCTTCTGTAGAAAATGGGACCCTAAAGTAGTGACTGCAAAGGCCAAAACTCTTACATAGCACCAGAACCACAATAAAGAACAGTCTAAGAGTATTCTAAAAGTGATAGCTAAGTTCTTGTTAATTGTCAAAAGATAAAGGATGCATTCTGCGCACGACTGATGAAGAACATTTAAATTTTATCCTTTTGCACCAAGTTTCTGTGCTCTCTGTCTTCCTAGTTGGTGAAAATTTCCTTGGTAGAGTCAGTGGGGCCTGGATAGTAGCCCTTTGGTCCCCTACCTAAACTTAGTGCCAATTAGGATCACTAAAGCATTGGTGAAAATTGCATAAGGCCACTGGAAGTGAGGTGAAACTCTCAAGGCACTTAAACTGACAGCCAGTACCTGTGTCTAGGTACCTGAACTAACCCCAAGTGTCTGCTGTAGGATAAGCTGAGTCTTTCTGTAGGCTTTTTTGACTGTAGCAGAAGCTGTGTCTTTATATGGTTTAGGTGTCTTAGAGAGTTGAATCTTACCGTAAATGTCTTTGTCTTATTCTTCTTGAATCTGTAAATAGCCGGGCATACCTGTTTGGATAAAACCTGTGTAAGAAGTTCTCAGAAGAATCAGGATTTTGCCTGACAATGTCGAAACAAGTGTATTTTTTTTATAGATCCATGCAGTGTTACATTGTGGTGAAGTGTTGACAGTGTTCAAAGCTAATCTGGCATTTCATTCCCAGAGTAAGTCTCTTTTCCCTTTAGTAAGTCTTTCAGGATTTAGCATGGCTTTTATTCTTTTTGAAACTAGATTGTCCCTACTGTCTGTGGATGTTTTTCTCTAGATCTGTGCAGAAAATGTGGGAGCTTTATAAAGTTGCTAACACTGTGTTTGTTCTCTATCATCTGACAGCCTAAAGACAGAAAGCTGAAGGGTTTCAATTTCAAGATGGATCAAGTGGAGCATATTGGAAACCTGTAAACAAGAAGTCTGATCTCCCCTCTTTTTCCCCTTAAGTCTGCACCATAGCAACTATCTACACAGAAGGATTTTATGTCTTGTATAAGGAAATCTGTAAAGAAGCCTTGTTGTTCTTTTGTTCATTTCTGTTGCAAAGATATTTTATACGAATATATCTAGTGCTGTCCTGGAAAGTTGGCTGTTTCATTCCTGAGAGGAACTGACTGCAGATACCAGCTTTGTGAACAGATCTTATTTTTCTGTTACGTTCCCTTCCATGTCAGTGTGCTGAGCTGAGAATCCGATTGTAAACGAGATGTGAACTCATACTGAAAAATAACGTGCAAGTTTCCTAATCTGAGCATTTGTCCTCTTCAAAAGGAAGATCTTCAGGTTCTCCACATGTTAGTAAAATGGAATTAGAAGATTTTCACATGTTAGTTAAATGGAATGAAATTGGTAGCTTTAGGAAAAGGAGAACACGACAGGATTTGAATAACTAAAATTTGGCACTTGACACATTTTTGCTTCAGGCATTTTGCAGTTGCTGCTTGTGAGAACAGTGTTATTTTGGAATGATTTGGATCTTCTATCTGTATCACTGATGTTGGAGTGGTTTAGCTCTTATACTGCTGAGTGGACATACGTTGAGAGGAAGAAAGAATAACTGTTTCTCATTATGACACAGACAAAAAGCTGCAAGCATAAAATAAAGGTATGGAAATAATCTTCCTTGCAGTGGTGTCAGCTGAACCCAGTTCTAAGCCTGTCTACTACTTTTCTGTGGTTATACATGTGTCTTTTTTCCACTGCCAACTTAATGTTTGATGTTTATGAAGGTGCTCACACAGCGGGGCAGAAGCTTAGATATTCCTACCTGGGTACTTACCTTGAGGTGTGTGTGGTTTGCCTTGTGTTCAGAAGTGCTTACTGTCTACAACTCCTCTTGACTATGTAAATGTACTCATTCATCATAGCTAAAACAGATTTAAAATGTTTTTAGGAAAGATGTTGGTGCTTTAAGTCCCTAAAGCTTCTGACTTTTAACTGTCTGATGTCTTAGGACATGGGTGACTATACTTGGTCATATCATTGTCAGTGCTTCTCTTGCTGAGAAGTTTTCTTAAACTGGTGGCAGACCGCACTTGCTGGGTGTACTGACTTAAAGGTAGTGTCATATACATTCTCCTCCATGAAAACTGTAGAACAAGCCAACATTTCTAACTGCATCTGTAGAGCGTCCGCTGTCTGTTTTGGATACTGGTGAGCCATGTTTGCTCCTAGAGATTCAAGAGCTCCTAATAAAACACGTGCAATTCAACTTGTAATGTACAGATAAAGCATTTTTGCCTTAGAAGCAAGTAATTTTTAACTTTCCGAAGATGTTTCTGTGGCTGCAGCAAATCTGTTCTGACATGTGAAGTATATGAGCAGAAACAGCATGTGCTAAAATTGCATCATGAACTAAATCAGGGTTGTGACATACATCATATATTAAGAAATAGTTTGCATTGAAGTTCTTGAACTGTCTTACAGAATATCAGTTGATTACTGAAAAGAACATCTGAAGGTATAAATTCTCTAGTTTTCATTGTAAGCAATAAATCATCCCTTTGATTTGATTGCATTTTACCTCGTTGCTAATACTCTAATTTGCTGGAATTGATTTGTGAAACCATTTTTCTTCTCCTTGGAGAGAAATATCAGCTGGTGGGACAAACAATTCTTTGAGCTGACCAAAAAAGTAACTAATATACCTTGAATGCAGTCATACTTGGATGCTAGTATATATTATAGGCTTTTACTATATTTTGTGTCAGCTCTCAGTTTATTTTAAGCCTTCAGATGCTTTAAACAATAAAATAAGGTGTATGCTTTCAGATCTGGTTAGAGAAATTAACTGTTGTTGCCGTAAATTCTAATGCAGCAAACTTGTGTCAACATTCTGTCTTTCTAAAGAAGTCGAAGACACATGATGTAAAATTGAACATCATTCTGAAGTGATAAATCACAGAGTCACAGAATATTCTCAGTTGGAAGGGACCCACAAGGATCAAGTCCAACTCTTAAGTTGGACTTGAGTGAAGGGCCTGTACGGGGATCAAACCCAGAGCCTTGGTGTTATTAGCACCATGCTAATAACTCCCACCAACTGTGGAAGTGGAGATTGAATGAAGCGTGTTGCTGAACTCTGGCTAACACATCAGTTCCCTTAGTAAGAACCGTAGAATTGCAATGCTAGTAAAAAATATCTCTAGAAAGGAAGTACACAATCTGCTTACATCCCTTTCTTCTCCCTTTAATACTTGGCAGACTTTCATTCCAGGAAGTTAAATGGGGTCTATCTGAAATTACTCGCTGCCTGCCCTCATCTTTAACCAGAAAGGGCACAGGCAAACTGTAGGCAGTAGCTGGCTTCCTTGCTTTATTTATTTATTTTAAAATTATTTTCTTTTTTTTTTCCTATGCTCTTTCCAAACTTTCCTGGTGTTTTAAGAGTTGGGAAAGAGAATGAAGCCTCTGTCCGCTATTTGGTTGGGTCTAGAAGAGGTTTCTTGCAAATTAATTCTGTAAGAAGTAGCCTGCTAATTTTTGTACAGAGAGAACATCTGGAGGTGAGTAGCACCATTTCATGTTTGCATAAAGATTCACAGCCCTGAACAGGGCATCAGGATGAGATTTAGCAGCTTCAGTGTGGGAGGAGGCATGGAAAGTTAAAAAAATTTTATTTTTATTGCCAAGCCATTTACTTAAGAAAAGTCTTATGCTAGAGCCTATCTCTGCCCTTATCTTCTGCTGCTGACCCTAAAGTTTCTTCCTTCCTGCTTCTTGGATGGAGCCTGGATATTCACGTTGTCTCTGACACTTCTTTGCCTCTTACTTCCTACCAGTTGTTTCTGTCATAGTCCTCAGGCAGATTGTAGACTGGAAGTGAGGTAAAAGCAAGAAAAAAATGTGCTGCATTTTTCTCTTATGCCTGCTTGCCTTGTCTTATACCTTGACCATATGATGTTACAAGTTTGATTCATAGGCAAAATGGATGCTGAGAGTAGCTTTCTGCTCCGTTCCTGTGTTAGTAACTGTGAGATTGAAGCCACTTCAATTACCAGATGGACTGGGTTTTCCAAAAGTTATAATTCTCATGAACTTCTTGAAACTTAGAGTTTATATTTATATATCCTACTCTTGGATTATAATTTTCTGTATTTATTTGTTTAAGTACAGGGTACAGGGTGTACTATTTTGATGTGCTATTTTTGATGACCACTGTATTGTTCCACTTCCTTAAAATAAATAAAATAAAAATAGACTAATACTTAGCAGCATGCTAAGTGGTGAAAGGTTGATACTAATTAAATCAGGTTGTCAAAGTACATGTATGAAGAATTACAGATGGTGCAGAACCTTTGTAAATACTTCAGCTACCCTTTATATTTTCACAAAGTTGGGGCAATCTTAAGTTTTTCAGTGTGTTTAAAAAAATTAAAGCAAATCCCACTACAAAAAAGTGTTCTTTTATATTGGCACTACTTGGGCCCCTTATTTGTACATGTGTAAGTTAGGCAGCAAGAGGAGAGGTGGGGATGGAAATACAGAACTGTTGCTAAATTGGTACCTTTCAGTTCCTTTATTCAGCATAAGATTTACCTTAACCACAGTAAAATAGATATGGTTTTTAAGGAAGCCTCCATATAAAATAGCTAAAAAAATTGTATCAACATTTGACTAATGCTTAATTTACTACTTTTTCATGCAAAAAAATACTGCTGCTTCTTTTTTCCTTCAGACTATTTTTGTTCCAAAGTATTCAAATCTCTTCTATTGGTGACATTGCTGTTTCTGTAAACACTGTCCATGGGCTGGCTCCAGGACTCTGTTTGTTCTGAGCAAAAGCTGGGAGACTCCCTTCCAACAGAGGAAATGGGACGATGTGTTAAGCTTTTGCTGGAGATTGTTCACATCCACAGAAGCTATATCCTCTGCAGGAAAACAGGGCTTGGGTCCGTGCCACAGCGTGTCCGTGATGTTAACGAGTGGGAGAAGCTGTGTGTTCATTGCCTGCTTCAGCAGTAATCTGCTAATTCAGGGAAGGGGTGAGAAAACAAAGTGAAGTTTGATAAAATTTAAATGTGACACTTAATCCTGTTAGCACACAGAGGGAAAAGCTTTTTATGTCGAGGAGGGAGAGAGAGGAGCTATTGAATTTACCTGAAATCTATGCATCGGGAAGAACCATATCAAATGGGATCTGGATCCATGCCTTGTTTCAAATACATGTCTTTGCTAAACAGAAACCTCAGCTGAGTTTCTGTAAAACTGAAGCCCTACTTGTTTTCAACCTGCAGCAGCTGTTGTTTAATACAGATGAGCAACTTGATCTTCTTCGGTTGCTCACGTACCATAGTGATGAGCCTCACTGAAATACTAATAAAGAAGTTTTAAGTTTACTGCCTATTTAGGAGAAAAGAAAGTATGTTCAGGTGAGATTTTTTGCTGTCTTTATGGCCAAGTGGTGAAATTATTGCTGAAAAAGTTTTGGGTTTTTTCAGTTTCAGTATTGCTGCTTCAAATAATGACTGTTGCTGCTCTCAGATTTTTATTTGGTGTTGCTAATTTGTCAGCCTGAGACTAAGTGACTTCATAAGTTGTCAGTCAGATGTTCAGTGTGACTGCAGCATGTTGTGGTGCCGAGCACCATGGTTTCTGTGAAATCTCTGGAATAGTTCTGGATCCATACATGTAGATTAACCTATCCATGAATGGTTGGAGTGTCAGGTGAGGCAGCGCTGGTGCAGCTGGTAACTCGGTAACACCAGTTTGTTTCTTAAATCTTTTAGTGTAGGCAGTGTGAACAGGAGGACTCTGAGGAAGGCTGGGAACTCGGAAATTGCATTTCTGTTAAGACAAGGTAGAAGAAAGTACAAATGAGCCTTAACAGAAACTGTAACATGGGCAACAGAGTCTAACCTCATGTGATACTGGAGGTAGAGAAGATGTCTTACTGAGGGCAAAGATGATTGCAGGCCTTGATAGGCCTTAACAATGATAGTAGCAGCTGTTTGATTCAGCTGAAAAGGGGCAGGTAGCCCTGTGAGGATGTAAAGAGATGACTTCTTAGAGTATTCTTTCTGGCAGTAGGTTTCTGAATGTACTGTAGTCACAGCAAGATTTTTGCCTTTCCTTCACTGGAGAATGTTGTGTGAAAGCAAACCTGAAAGAGGAAGAGTCACTGGATGAGATGGAAAGATAAGGATCAGTTGAAAGGACTGCAATTTGGATTTTATGCATAAAGAATCTGCAAAACTAGGTGTTTGGCTGGGTCTGTGGAGTTGCGAGTATTAATGATGTGTTTGAGTTGGCAGGTATGTTTTTCTTGAAGTGATGGAGAAACGAAAAAAGATTGCATGTGTGCCATTGGACACAGATTTGGAGTAGAGGCAGTTTTCTGGACCATGTTCACAATGGGGGCAGGTTTGTTTTTTTTAATTGCAAAGTAGACCTTCCAGAGATTGAATGGGCTCCAGAAGAGCTTTTAAAGATCTACACTTTAAAACCAAATTGAATATCTTCTGATAGGGAAGGAAGGAGTAGCAGAATAAAAGAGCTGGTTCTGGACTGTCATAGAAAAGATGATTGACAACTAAAAACACACAGGGATGGAACAGGGCAAATATCTTTGGACTTTGACAAGAACACTGTTAGCTAAGTTAACCTGAAGAAGATCTAGGATGAAAATAGGAAACTGAAATTTAAGGCAACTACTGTGCTTAGAGATGAAATGAAAATCTGGGTATTTAGTGAAGAATTGAGTGATCTAGGGTGAGGAAAATAGCTCAAGGATGAAAATTCCCTAATAGTGCATACTTTTCCATAAAAACTTATTTGTAAATCCTTGAAAAGGGATTTTCATTAAGAACAAATCAACCAACAAAACTATTTTAACATGCTTATAGGAACTATAAGCCATTAGCAATAGGAAATGCTTTCTGCATTGCTTAATTCTTTTTTGTGAATTTAATAGAACTCTTAAACCAACAGCAGCAAGAAAACTTGAATATACAAGTGTTTCAAACATTCTGCCAAACCTTATTCCCACTTGACTTTATAAAAATGACAGCATTTCAGGTTGGCAAATACCCTTTATTAAAAGCATCTTTATCTAGAACCTTTTTCATTGAGGAAAAAAGATGCATCCACCATTCTCCATCTGCACAATCATTGAATACTACCATGTAACTATTGAAATGCCAGCCTTTGTCAAAGTCTCACAGCTTGAATGCCATTTGCTGCAGCTGATTCAGCAGCAGACCTAAATACTTGGTGGGTGTAGAGGAAATGTTAAAGGCTAGCTGAACATAGTTCAGGTAATATAGAGAAGGATGCAAAAACCCCTTTGAAAGTCAAGGGTGAACTTTTAATTTAAAGGTTTTAGGAAATTAGGTTGTGCTAAATAGTAAGTAACTGTAAGCTTCTTTCTACTCAAACTTTGCTGCTGATGTGAACTCTTCAGTAACTTTTAAGTGCATCTTTGCAATTTTGCTCCTGCAGAAGCTGAAATTCTTCTTTACCTTCTTAAAACTTTGATTTTTAAGAAGCTAGATTTCCCAGGGGAAAGGAGCCACCTATTCTATTATTCTGGCATAGTGTGCAAGCTGGCTGTTGAGTCATGTACTCTTGATGTAATGTTTTTGAGATTTCCTAAATAGAGGGTGACTGGAATAGTACTTGTCACCTGGACATAGCGAATTCAGAATGAGCAATTGGCATGTGTAAAACTTAGATGCTTGGGTTTGGGTTTTGCATGTTCTGAATGTGAAAAAAAGTGGGGAAAAAATGACTTGCAGAAGAGCTGTTGTAGAAACAAGTGTTTACGTGTAGGGAATTTGAGGGAGAGAGGTTAACAGAGAGAAACTATGAGCCTCAAGGGCCTTTGTTACAATTAGAGCCAAGATCATGAATTAAAAATTCCAATTTAGAGAGTGCACATAAATTACCTCTTGTTTTAACCTGACAAAGACCTGCAGTTGTATGGAACAAAATAGGAATTGTGAAAGGTTTCCTGATGAAACTCAAAAGCAAGGTGAAACACGCTTGTAATTTTTATGTTTAATTAAGCACTTAGTCTGCTTTGCAACAAAACTTGCCTTCCCTCTTTGGTGATTAGATTCCTCCAAGAGAAACTTCCGATACTATGTGGCTCACCTGAATTGAAAGGAGGTTTCAGGGCTTAGTTTGGATGAAATTAGAAGCACTCTTCCTTTGGACACAATTTGGATACCATTTTAAGTGGTTTGGGGGTTTCCCACAAAGCAATGTACTTCAGCTTCAGTTTTCTGTATTTGCTGCTGCTCAATTTATAGGTATTTTGTACTCCCTATCCCCTTCCATATTATAGGAGATAAATCTTCCAGGATGCTGTCTGTCTCTCTGCTTTTTATATCTCTTTTTATATGAATATCCCAAATTATCCAGCTGTCTATGTTAAAAAAACATAAAAGCTCAAAAAAGGCCTCTGTGTATCTGTACTTCTGTTGCTCTTCCAATTTTATTCAGCCTGAGATATGAAACCATGCAAAGGAAATCTAAGAGTGTGGTTGGTTTAATACTGAAGCTGAAACCTCAGAGCTGTGCTAAAACGACCCCGTAAAGCACAACAGAGATATTTCAGTCAGTTCTCTTCCTAGCCATCTGCCTAAAGCGTTAATTTTCTGTTCACAGTTTTTAACTTAACACATTTCTTTTAATTATATTATTTTTAAGTTATTTACATTGGACCTAAGAATATACCACTGAGTTGATTGCATTTGGTAAGAAAATACAAGAGATTTTTGTAAGATTGTGCAACAAGGCAGTATTAAAATTATAAACGTGATTTCTTACGTTAGTCTTATACCCAAGAAATGAATTGCAAATGAAGTTTTCGTGATGTAAATATCCATAGGTCAATGTATATTGCTTTGCTTACCTGCATATTTCACACAAACTGGGAATCAAGATGTCGCCAACATCCACTGGTTCTACGTCAAGCAAAAATTTTAAGTTAGGTTTCTTAATCACTTGACGATTCTTTTCTGGTATTTCTGCAATTTCTGGTGTTCTCTAAATACATGTTTTTGCTTCAAAGACAGACCTATTGATTGTGGTAGGACAGAAAGCTCGATCTATAAACTAGCAAAATTGAAAATACTTGCTGAAACTAAATAATCTAGATTATGTTTGGGATGGGGGAGTGGTTTCTTTCCTTTTTTGATTGTTTTTCATTTCCGCACCAATGGTCTAAAGTAAATTCTGCTCTTTATTTAAGTAGCCAGTTAACAGTAGCCAGGTGTGTAACTGAATTTGGACATGAAGCAGCAAAAATGTTTTTATGCTGAAACTAATTTCTACCATCAAGAAATTTTAGATTTTGATATTTATTTGCATGAAGAAGTGAGATAAAGGGTACTGTTAGAAGTTTCGAAGCAAAATCACCTCATCTGGGGATGCTCTGGAGACACTTTCCTTTGCAATTCTTGTCAAAAATCAGAGATGGGGAGAAGGTGGAGGGAGCCTCTGCTGTAGCACAAGGACAGAGATGGTAATGCTTGTTTTGCAGAAAAGCTTTATTTAGCTTAGCAACCTGACTGCTAAATATTCCCTGACACTTTGCAGCATAATCTATGGAGACTAAAGCTATTTGGGAACAGAGGGAATGGGAATGTGTGGGGTCAAGATGAATGCCATAGTTAGAATCTGACAAGTATGAGGAAGGAAAGCATTGAACCTTACGCAGAGATTTAGTATCAAGTTGGTTCTTGGTGTCCTGCAGCAGTAGAAATTTATGTCTATTCTTACAGCTTTGTTGCTTGTTTTTTATTTCATGTTCATAACATGCAAATGAGATATGTCAAGCCTCGGGGCTGCTTCTCTGTATGAAAGGGAGGCTTTCTATTTCACATGACTCTTTCCATTCAGGACTGGTGGCAGGTCTGGCTTTGTGTACCTGGACAGTTGTGGGAGATGTTAAATAAATACCTTTATCAGCCTTGAGTAGAGGGTCGAACTAGTAATTCTCTAGGCTGTACTGACATCTAGTGGTAGTTTGTATATTTGTATGGTATTTGAAATATTTTTAATTCAAAGATGTCTAGAATCTGCTTGCTTTTGTATTTTGATCTATTCCACTGTATTTTGTGGCTTCTGTGTTGTGGCTGTTCTTCTCCCACTGTGTTGCTTCTGACTCTCAGGGAAAAAAAGGTTTAAAATGGTTGAAACTAATCTCTCTTTTACGCAGTTTAAACATATACTGACTTTGATTTCAGATTTTTTTTCTTGTGTTTGTGGTATAGCAATTACGTGAAAAAGGAAACTTTATTATTTTTTCTCCCCTCCCTTCAAAGAGTTGCAAGGCTCATGAAGACAATGAATGGGATAGGTTTCTTTCTTTGAAACTGATGGCAGATGCAGCTGCTAAAGGAGAGCACCGAGATTCACCTCCATTTTTAAGTCTTCCCCATCAGACAGTGACCCCAGTGTTCCTCTTAACATTCTGAGATTGTCTTTACATTCCATTGTTTCCACAATGGAACACAGAATATTCAGGATGGGAGAAAACAGAATTCATCATCATGGGCTTGAAGTAATCTTAGAACCATGCTGGGGTTTTTTGGAGAAAGTTGGACCAGTTGTTCACTGAAGCTGTGTGCTCTTCCAGGAGCAGGCAGGTGAAAAGGTAAACTCGGCAATTTTGAGGGAAAGGCTGCTTTGTGTACAAGGAGGGCAGCAGAAGTGGGAGTCTTTTAGTCTTCACGGCTACCACACAATGAAGACACATGAAGGGGGATCTAGCTAAGCTTGAAGGATGCCTGCCACTTTGCCTGCTCCTTCCCAAGTCTAAATCTCAACTCTTACTTCAAACTGACCTGGCTGTTGTACTACAGATATTACTGTCTGCTTCTAGAGGAGTGGCTGTTCAGTGGAAGAGGTAATTTGGGAATATCTCCAAATGTTAAGATCACACAGTCTTTACTCCAGGACTCCACCAGGCAAGGAAGGAAGAGTTTTAAATACATTGCAGTCTTCACTGGGCCTGCTGCTTTTTAAGCTGTCTGTATTCGGAAGGGGCATTCGGCACAAGTATTTTGCCCCTCAAGTAGGTCACTGCAGGTGGATGAGGTAGTCTCTTCGTAGGTAGATTAGCCTTCCTTGTGTGCATTATAGATTTTGAAGAAGCTTTTGGAGACTGTTTTGAACTTTTGTAAAAGGCAGTGTAAGAGGGCTTACTATATAAATAGTGCCTCATTAATTTTGCTAATGGCATAATATCCATAATGCTCAGTGATACTTTCCGTCATTTTAATGGTGTGTCTGATGCAAAGGTAGCAGAAAGATTAGCTGTTTCAGAGGGCCACAAGTCACAGAAAGTAGCATAATGTCAGCTCATCTGACAAGGCTGTAAAGGTGTTAGACCTCACAACATATATATAATTTTCTCCCTGTTTACAAACAGGGTTATTTTTCTTTTTTTTTTTTTGGTCATTTGCTGTTGAGTGATATAATTGAGTGGTTCAGACTATAACAAATATTCTGTAAAGTGAGCAGTGAGTAATTTGCTTACATTGGCACCCAACTTCTTATCATTACAAGAAATTAAATACCTAACTTGATGTGCTGGTTTAAAGATAAACCAGCAGGGGAAAATGAACTCAACCCAAAAGAGAGATTAAAAGTCAGAATAACAATTTAATAAAATAATACAATAGGTACAATTATACAGACAAACAATTGGTTTTAACCCACAAAACCCAAATGTATAACCCAGCACCCTGGGGCATGAACAAAGAGGTGTTTGTTGGGCCCCCTGAGTCCAAAATAAAGGGAGAGGGGGAAAACCTGTTGGTGAGAGTGCTGTTGCAGTCTGGTCAAAAGTGGTGGTTGCAGTCCAGTCGAGAGTGGTGGTCTGCAGTTTGGTTGAGAGCAATGATCTGCAGTCTTCCTCTGGATCCCACGAGTGGTTAAAAAAGTTCCAAGACTCCAAGATTATATGTTCTCCAATTCAGGCAGGAATGCCCAGTACTTTCCTCAGAGCTGGGAGTTTCACAAAGGGTGTGAGGAACAGGGAGGCACCCTCCTATTTCGGAGGCCTCTTAAACACCTAGTTTATAGCCTGAGGAGTCAGGCTGCTCTGGGCAGAGGGTGTAAATAGTCTATTGAAAACAGTTTCTGGGAAATGGCATGGAAGGCTATAGAATACACAGTTTTGGGTTACACCCATCCAGTGATGAACTGGTCCCAGCTGACCTAAATAGGACACTTGATAAAAAGGGAAGAGACAGGTTTTCTATTCAGTCCCTCTCTTTTGTGCCCCCTTGTGAAATGAAAGTGAGTGAACGAATGCAGTCTCTTTATAGTGTGGCATTTATTGAACAATTCACGATCCCTTCTTTCCAGGTGATGGCAGGGCAGTGCTTCAGCTGGGTTTTGGGGTTGTAGGTTTTGTTGTTGCACTACATTCTTTTAGCAGTTGCTTCTTTCATAATTCTCTGTACTATATTTTACAGTCATGTCCTTCAAGTGTAGGACAGTGAAGCCAAGGGAGGGAGAGCAGGTTCTAAGGTGGGGTAGATACCTGTATCACTAGCACCTTGCCTCTTGGAAGTCTGGGGGAGAAAGTTTTTTTTGCAGCAGCAGTTCATCCTTGTTATTGTGATAGCTTTGCTGAGACCACGATCACTTGTGTGGCTATCTGTGCAGATAGTGCCCGCCCTTAGATCTTTCAGCTGCAGGATTTTAACCTAGCTTTGTGCAGGACTTGCTGGCAAATCAAAAGCTTTGTTTCTTCTCAGACACCTGTAGAAGTACGTGCTTTGCAATGAAAGCTGAGGCAGGAGGGTTGCTGCTGTCTGGGTACCTAGACACAGACAAGGAACTGTGCCTAGCAAGTGGTAGGCATCTATTTTGGCAAAGGGGTGTGACGTGTGTAACTCCTTACCCCTCCCCAAGTAGGTCACTTTAGATGCATCTTTGACTTCATCAATACTAATAAAAATAAAGTAATTACCTCAAACGATTTGGAAGTCAAAGGCAGTCAGTAGAGAAGCAGTAGAAAAACAGTGAACCTGTGCTTGAAGTCATCATTTAATTGCTGTCATGTTCTCCTGTTGCTCGTTTTGACAGTAGGCCCTTCAGAATAGGAATTACTATGTTGAATATAAATGAAATTCTTGCCAGAAGATTTCCTTAAATTGTTTGAAGTTATGACTGACTGGTACTCCTTTCAGAAGCACATCTGCAATATATATGTAAAACTGACTTTTAAAGTCCCGTGTCATATGTGTCACTCAAGTAAATACTGGAGCTGAAGAATATATAACTAGTTGCAAAAGTGTTTGGGATTCTATGATTCTGTGAGACCGTAATATATTGCTTAGGTTTTATTCTGATTTTTTTGTTCTGAATTTCCAGATTGTTTTTCTTTCATGTATTTATTTCCCTGTCACTACACCATTTGCCTTGACAACTCTTCTTCCTTTGTGTGCTGACAGTATGTTGCCTGTTACTGCACTGGCTCTCATAAGTTTTCTTGCATATGAAGCCAACAGCTCCAATGCTTCATAGGCTTATTTTGAAAGCAGAATTTTTTCCTGCTGTAGAAAAAAAAACAAACCAGACAGTTTGCGGTTTTTTCTTGCTACTTACTTTTTAGCAAATATAATACCCATGCTTTCTGAATTTGCATAGTTGGGTGGGGTTTTTTTGTCTTTGGGACATACTGGAGAGGGGTAATTTTTTTGTTTACATTATTTTCCATTTATTAAACTTGGAAAAACTGTTTTAGTGTTAGAGTCTATCATAGGTTAATATTTTCCAAGTCAGCTGTCTGATTTTAAGCCCTGAAATTTGAATTGTACAGGAAAAGTAATCGTAAATAGCGATTCTAACCAACAGTAATAAAAGATGCACATCAGGATGATATCATGATTGATCATGTAATATAAAAAAATTTGTCATAGCCATAAGAGGATCAAAATAGGATCTGTTAGCAATAGAAATATCAGATGCCTGTCAGCTAAAGATTGAGAGTGCTGTGGTAAATTCAGTCATGGACGACCACAGTATTTCGACTTTATAAAGTGCTTAAGTGCCTTCTGCACATCATACATAAACTGGAAAACCTTGAATGAGCAATGTAAGGTGTCTAGCTGCAGTTCATGTGGGATTTCAAAACTGGCCCTGCCTCTACCAGACCTGGAACTAGATGACTTCCTGAGATTCACAAGTGGGTTATTCTGAGATTTACTCCTTTTTCTTTTCTGAAAGAGCAGCTCCATGATTTTCTTTCTGCACTTTATGCTTTTGTTTCTACAGCTGGATTCATTGTTGAGCCAACACCAGGCTCTTCTGTTTCTTGCAGTTATCTGGCACTCTGACTGGTGTGGCTGCTTTATTAAAGACTGGGATTTTCCTCTTCTATTGTGTGCCTTAGAGAGATCCAACCCATGGACCCCATTGACATGAAATATTGGTGAAGTGTTTTAGGAGAAATGAATCTTAGTACAGAACTAGCATATGTTGTTTAACTGCTGACCAGAGAGATGATTTATTGAGGACAGACAGCTTGAGAAAGAAAACTTTTGATTCTTTCAATTTTTGCCACCTTTGCCCTTGAAGTCCATATTATTTTATAGTAGACTAGAAGGTGAACATGATCTCTACCTTCAGATTTATTTCAACTTTTCAGGCTCCTGCAAATCTCTAGGCCTTCTAATGCACGGTCAAGTGGGCTGTGCAGTTACATAGTCCCCTCTTTCCTGTTGGATTTTTTGGGGTTTTTTTCTGGTTGGTTGGTTGGGGTTTTTTGTTTGTTTGGGTTTTTATTTGGTTGGTTGGTTGGTTGGTGTTTTTTATTGTTTTTATTACTTTTTTATTTTGTTTGGGGTTTTTTCCCTTAGAGGTGATGCATTTAAGGAAACTGAATACTTAATCTCTGAGAGGAAAATACATTCTCAAACCTACCTAAACTACTGTTAACAGTCATATGTTGTTATTTAATCAAACTCTTCAATTTAACAAGCCATGTCTTTAAAAGTATTCTTTTCCTCATAGTTTTTAAAAGTGTCCCAGAACCATCATTCTTCTGATAATTAAAAATACGCTAGATATTGTGGGCACTCCTGTAAGCCAGCACTTCAGATACTGCTTTTAAATTGTCTTAAAAGCTTCAAGTCCTTTGGAAATTAAATGATGGCTTTTACTTGTGGAATGCAAAGACCATTTTTCTGCTTGTTTGTTAGATTTTCTGTGTGCACTCATTAAAATGGTGAATTCTCTGTTTTCTGCAGGCACAACTTCAAGACCTTCAGGAGTACTTTGGAGTGAACTGGCAGTAAGCCTGCAATACAGTGGTGGCAATAACACTGGCTGTCCTTTGGAGACAGCTGAAGCTGAAGCTCAGCTTTATTTTGAACTTCTTTCTTAGACCTTCCAACTTCTCCACAAAGGATTTAACATTGATTTGGATTCATATGGTATACAATAGTCATGGATATGGATTTTTTCTTCCTGTCACTTGACATCTGCATGTTTCCAGCAGTCAGTGAAGGAGTCAGTATGAGGTCTGCTGACATTTGGTCTGTTTTCCAGAGCTCTGAGTGACAGGTATTGTAAACATCCTACACTCTCAGCTGTGGAAACTAAGAAAGCTGGGAGAAGGCTGTTTACTCTTCCTGCCTTGGAAATCGTCCAGAGGGCAAGGATGGAATATTGTGAGCTCTGTGTTGATTGTATTTCTGACAACCTGTATTTCATACTTTACATTATGGTGTCAGTAAACGAATTATGGCATTATGTCATGTCATCAGTGTCTTGTGTTCTGACCAGAAGGGCCTTATGATGTGCTTTTGCTGCTCTGCTGGCTTGAGGGAAGCTTAAATAGTAGCCATAATGCATTACAATACTTTAATTCTTAAGCAGTGATTAAAACAGACCTGTAACACTGTTTATCTATAGGTGGTGGTACATAAAAGTCACAGTGTGGACATCCTCAGGTTTACACATCAGTAGTGTATTTAATCAAAATTAAAAGGTTGGTTCTTGTTTCTAAAATTTACTCAATTCTCGTTTTCTACCCAAAAGAGCTAGAAACAGAGGTTAGAAGGCAAAGCAGTTCTAGGGGGCTTCAAATGTCAGTTTCTTTTCAAAGAAATTCAGATATCAACATTAACTCTAAATTAGCTTAATTAAAGATACAAAGGTATTTACCTTATGTTTTCCACGTACTGTTCCCTGCCACTTGGTCCCCAGACTGTGTGATTCTTTTTACTTTGTCCTGGCAATCTTCCTCTTCCTTGTGTTTCTTTCATTCTATTTGCTGTTGGCCAAATAGAACTTCCCAGTTTAAATGTAGAATAAGCTGGAAAAAAATTTCCTTTTAAATCTAATATCCTGCTGGCATGGTCTAAATATTCATAAAGTGAGTTTTGCAGCTTTTCTTAAGCAGTGACTTTGGCAGAAAAATATCTTTTATCTTTTTTCTCATTTATTTGTGGGGACCACACCTTTTGGGCTCTTTAAGAAATTTTTCATAAAACAGTTGAATTCAAAGATCACCTTCTGTTCTTTTGCAATAGCATTCTTATGTCTTCAGATCCTCCTGCTTCAGCTTTTTAGAAAAGGTTTTTAAATATAAAATCTTCTAAATAAGGGCTCTTACAAGAGTGTAAGAAAGGTTTGGAAAGGGATGGTAATGGAAAGACAACAGGAGAATGGTAAAAGATCATGTAAGGATTTGAAGTAGTACTTATACAAAATGGACAAAAAAGAATTCAAAAGAATGCAAACTGTTTTACAGAACTAAAAAAAGGCAGTTATTTGACGCAATAATTATTTTTCAGTCTCTGGCATGCCTTCCTTTTGGAAGAGGGAATTGGAGTGGAAGCCAGAGTCACAGGGCCTGTTGGAGTGCTGTAGCCAAGGACTAACTTGATGAGTAAAAAGAAGGTCAAGGTCTGGCTATGTAGTAACAGCTTTTCAGCTTTTCAGGTTTTAAGTCATGTCAGTAATTTCTAGGAAAAGCAAAGTTAGCCTCTTAAAATGATCGTTTTTAAGGAGACATTAGCTGTTCAGACTAGTCAAACGATAGAGGGTAGCATTTCCTAATGCACATGGTTCCCTTAGCAGAGAGATATTTCTGAGGGTGATGGAGCACAGTTACATCCTCCACTGCATGACAGTACTGGTTGTAGACTATGCTGTCGAGGAAAGACAGCCTCCTGAAAGAGAACTTCCTGAATTTCTGAGATGTGGTTTTGTATATTATTTTTATTTAGATTTGCTTTGGGTTTGGAATCATTATTTTGTGTAAACTGAAGAAACTGCTCTATACTTAGCACTCCTTGTGCATTTAATAGTGAAATTCCATCTTCAGTTTCATCAGTGTAAGTCGGGACTGTTGCAGTTCTTCTTGTACATTCTTCCTTGGCCACACTTTCCTGCCCTCGTGCTGACATTAATGTTTGTTTAAACTGCAGGCTAATTCAGTGGCGTGACCCCACTGCAAACTAATAAGCAAAACAGCTTTTATGTGGATCAGCTGAGTAATGGCTTATTCCACCACTGTGCTGTGGTCTGAAATGCTACTGAAAATGCTAGTTCGTTCAAATGTTCCTTCCTCCTGAAGAGGAAAAACAGAGTTTATTTTAAATAGATTATGTAATCCTAAAACAATAAAATGATGAAATTACAGGATTTTTAATATTTTTCTATTTTATTTGATATTAAATTATTCTTTGATGCTCTCCAAACACAATTGCAAGCATGGAGATAAAATAAATTCAGATAAAATTGTTTTAATTAAAATGTTTCATTTCTTGAACACCATTTATGCTTCTCTTCAAAAGATTTGTTTGTAAAGTCTAATAACTAAATTGTTTTGGTAATAGGGAGCAACTGGTTACTTTGCTGTGTCCAGACCTTTAATTTAAAGGTTCCTCTGATGTATTTGCACCATACTAAGCACTGTATAAATTGCATTATTTCTAGATCACAGGTTTTTTTTCCCCAGGTATCACTTGCCAGGCCAGAGGCAAACTTTATGTCCTTTTCTTTGGTTAAACTCAGACTTCAAAGAGTTTAAGATTCTTTCCAGTCTATCAATTAAATTGAGAGCTTTTCCATTGTGAAAAAAACAGAATGGGGCTGTTTCAAAAGCCTGTTGCCAGTAATGAGCTTTGGATTGGGTCCATGGACAGGTAATCTGGATAGCTACCACAGCAAGTCATCTGTGGCAAATCCCTGATTGTAGGCATGTTCTTTTTTTTTATCTTGAAGGGTGATTCTGCCAAGATGCAAGAATGACTTGTTCCAAGTGATTCTTGGCACTACCCACAACAATATTATTCTTGCATGTTAAGCTCAACATGATACAGTGATTGTGTTTCTGTTATTTTCTGTTATGAGGAAGAAGAGGATAGTTCTTATGTTTCCTTATATCTAAACTTGAATTTAGGTATTGTGGTTTTCTTCCTCTAAACTCTTAACAGAGAGATGAAGTAGATTTTTTCCCCCTTCTTTGTTTTTCGTTTGGTTTTTTTTTAGCTATATTTTTGATTATGTGGTCCCTCAAGGTAATTGCTGAACATCCAGTTTTGCTAATAGAGGGAGCGACTGTGGGAGGAAAGAATGCATGGGAGTACTTGGGCAGAGCTGTTACTTGTATGGAGATTGCAACCTTGAGGTTTACACGTGAAATATTAGAAAAACATTGTATTAAAAGTTTCAAAGAGCTGCTGGTGAGGGAAAGGAGGGGTAAAGGGGGACGAGAGTCACTGACTTGTCATCCAAAGAATGAAAAGTAATGTACTGTTGATTTTAAGTGTAAACACTTCCTTGATGATGCAATGAAAGAGAGCAGCAATTTTCCTTAATACTCATACAAAAGTCAAGTAGTGTTTTATGCAGTAAATCTCACTGTCACTGATTCTAATTTAGTACAGGAGAATTCAAAAGTCTATGACAAGCTATCTACTTTGAAGACCTATACCTAAATTGAAAAAGGAAATAATAGTTTGCTTTGAATGAAAAAGGAGAAGAAAACCATATCATGTGGACTTCCGTCATAATTCCCCTGAAATGAGAGAGGGAGTTCTAGATTTGAATTTTCTCTGTGCTGTGATTGAGATAAAAACATTTAAAAGCAACTGTCCTGCAAAATGCAAACAGGTGTGAAACATCTGCAGTATAAATATTCATTCATATGCAAACAAACATTTTTTACAGTTTAAAAGTACATGAACTTAAAATCTGAGCAAATACTTTGATTGATTCAGGTTTTATTCAAAATTAGGTTCTGTTTTTAAAAAAATTTTTAATGTAAACTGATTCTTTTAAAAAGCGTGTTTAATTAAACAGAATGCAAACACTGAAGCTACTGTTACTCTTATGTGAAGCTTTCGCTTCTCATCAGCTCTGGGCTCCATCCAAGACCTACTTAACTACAGTTAAGCTTTTGTTTCCTTGTTTTTGACCTTTGTTTTTAAGAATGTTAGCATGAATTAAATGGAAATGGGCTTTTGTAGCGAACACTTCATATAATAAGCAAACTTCAACTAAACAGTGCAGACTTCAATTAAACAGTGCAGACTACAACTGCAAAGCTGAGGGCTTGTGTATTTTAAATAGTGTAATATGATAGCTAAATTACACCTTATTTAACTCTTCAAAGGAGAAAGTAGAGTGAGGCTGTGTTGTGTAAGCCTTATGTATGCAGTGCTGTTCAGTTTTGTTCCTGCGATTAATAGGGAATTTTTGTTTGCTGCCTTGGTGCTGTTATTAAACCATTAAAATAATCCTTCAGAGAGCTAGGCTCTAATCCTGGCTTGTTGTTCATCAGACTCATTGCAATGAAGTGTATTTCCCAAAATTGTACCATCACAAGCTGGTTTATCTCACTGTGTTCCAGCCTTTCACTGTGATTTAGATTACACTGCTCACTTGTATTGCTGGCGGAGCAAAAAGGATGTGCAGGGTTATCATAAAGGCTGCTGAGAGCTCCTCCTTGTGCTTCTGTTGTGATGCCATCCTCCCATGGATGCCAAGTCAGCATACAGAACTTCTGCTAGTGGTCTTAAGTGTGTGCTTGCAGGGCAGCCCACAGTTTGTACAGCTGTACTCAGGCTGCTGAGTTATTGAGAGCTGCCCAGCTATAGCAGCATGGAAATCAGCTCCAAGCCATCCTCACTCTGCTTTGAGACCCTGGGTATATTCTTAGGCTATAGGAGGGTTCAGCTCACCTTTTCTCATTATTTAGTTCAGGAGAATTACACTGAGCATTGTCACCAACCAGGGATTTCTGGGCTTTCCATCATTTGAAGGCTGCACTTCTCTGGTTGTTTCTGTATAGCCTAAAGCATCTGCTGGCTCAGGTGTTTTGAAAATAGTGCTGCTAAAATAACTCAGCTCTGATGGGCAAGGAATAGGTCGATGTTGACAAATGAAATAATTTCAGGATCTGTGAAAGTCTTGTTCTGTTTCTTGCCTAGAAATAGATGGCTCTGTATAGCTATGAACTTTGTAAGTAGTTGAACTTTGTGCAAATTGCCTAACTTGCAAATAGTTGTTGGAGGATGTTAGGATGCCACTAGTTCACAAGTGCAGATGAAATATGCATGGTGGTAGACTTTTTTTTCTTGCCAGTGACCATACTCACTGCATAGATATTAATGGAGTTGCTAATTAAAATCTTGAAGCTTGACTATGTGCAGTTTAATGTGAGGTATTAAAAGATGTGTAGATGTGGCACTTAGAGACATGGTTTAGTGGTGGACTTGGCAGCGTTATGTTTATGGTTGGACTTGTTGATCCTTAAGTTCCTTTCCAACCTAAATAATTCAATGATCCTCTGATTCTAATTGATGAAAAGCTACAATATGCTTTGTGCTGCCTGCATGGAAGAGCAGATCAAATCTAAATTGAAATAGATCATGTTTTATTGCCTTGGGGTAACTGCGCGTAGCGTACAGCTTTTGAAATTAGAAATGACAAGACCAGTAGTCTCTGTTGCCACTCAGAGTAGGTGTGTGTCACAGCATATAGAGTTGCAAAAACAGGAATGACCAAACTTGTCTGTTCTTCACTGAAGTTGTGACACTCATTAAAAGTCCCACAGCTACTCATGTTCATGGCTAGAAGTCTGTGTCAGTCTGGGGACCCTGGCCCTTCTAATGATGATTGCAGTGCCTCTGCTCCAACCCCAGGAAAGGGCTCTCCAGAAGGTATTTATTACCTACTTTCCCTGTTGAAAGTAAGAAATATCAGGTGCTTTTTTGATCAGCCTTGTTGAAGTTTGCATGCTCTAAAACTCCCAGCAGGTAACTAGACTGAGGGGAGCTTGGTGATTCTGTATCTTGGGAGGCAAGCTCAGTGGCTAACGAAGATCTGTTTTTTGATACTTCCATTGGCAAACTTCATTCTGACAGTGTGTTTTCACCTATACTTAAATGTTTTCCTCTCCTGCAGAGATGGGAGAATCTGTTAGCCCAGCTACTCTGCAGTGAGACCTTCCTGTCCTTGAGTTTGGAGGTCTGGTTAGAGCTATGTGAACTTGCCATATCCTATGGCTCGGTTAGGATAGGAGAGGAGGAGGACTGAAACTCAGAGGACAAAAGAAGTTTGGTGGAAAATATCTAGTAAGATTTTTCTATGAACTGCTGAGCTTCTCTAAGTAGGGAAGAAAACGGATCAAAAATGAAGACTATTAAAGACAAAATGATGTCTGAATTGTCAGTACAGGAAACTTTAGAGACAAACTGAATGGAAAGTTTTCCCCCAAAGTCTCCAAGGAATTTCTAAAGACAAATCTGAATG
The DNA here is from genome assembly GCF_001715985.3 of Manacus vitellinus. Classification (NCBI taxonomy): domain Eukaryota; kingdom Metazoa; phylum Chordata; class Aves; order Passeriformes; family Pipridae; genus Manacus; species Manacus vitellinus. Next base: position 38,579,103 of record NW_021940604.1, read on the forward strand.
GGCAATAGCATGGATTTATGTCTTTGTCTACAGGAACAGAATAATTATTGGCAGCCAGAAGAGAAACTCCAGGTTCTTGGCAGAAAAAGAAAGAGGTCTGGCTCAGATAATTGAACTGAGTTGTTTTAAGGTCTTTCCGGGGCAAGTGTAAGGTTTTTGTATGTGCAGTAGGGCAAATTTGTAAAAATGCGGAGGTGGGAGATTAAAAACGTTGCTTAGTACTTGAAAATATGTATACCTGGATTTAGTTTGTTTGAGTATTTCTGCAGGCTCAAATGATGTCTGAATATACACCAAATACATTTTTTACAGCAAGCAAGGTAACTACCTATAAAGGAATATAGAACTTCCCACTTCAGATTGTAGTCTGCAACTTAATTTTAGAAACAAGACTTATTTTGAGTATTTTAACAAAAATGCCATTTCTGTTTTGCATCTTAATCTGAAATGACAGGAAATGTAGTTGATGCTGTCATCATCTCCCAGTTTGTGCAATCTGAAAAATATATGTGGATTTCAGGTGCATAAAAGTTCACAGTGATTTCTTGATTGCTATACGGAGTGGTTTTGGTTTTTTGGGTGGGTTTTTTTGTGTTTTGGCTGTGGTTTTTTTATTTTTCTTTTTGAGTAGATAATGCTGTTCTTTTGATATATTTGATGTTGCTGAAATCATCTAAGGCAGTATTAGGCTGGTTTTAGTCCCTTCCTTTCCTCTCTGTCTAGTCTGTCTTTGTGTCTAGTGAAGCAGAGGAAGTAAGGATTTTGCTTCAGTCCATCTGAGTCAAGATTCCTGTGCTGTGCAAAGATTTTTGGTGAGGCCTTTGCAGGCTTTTGTGGCTGGTACTAAACCAGCAATTAGTTCTGCAGGATGTGAGAGATGTCACAGACTGCATGCTCTGAGGCTTGTGCAGAGTGAGATCCTGGCAGGGCAGTGGCAGTAGACTGGGCTCTGCTTCCTCAAAGCCTTCCCCTCCAAGCTCCTATGCTGAACTTTAAACAAACTTCACAGGTCTGTTCAGTTTAATTTCTCTTCAGATTGACCAGAAGGATGGACAGATGCATATGGCTGTCATCAATAAGGCTAGTTCACATGGCTTAGCAATCTAAGGTGTTTTTTAATGTCTGCTCTTCTGAAGAGAATTGGAACTGAGACATCGAAAGGTGAGCAGGGGAGAGAGCTTCACTTTTTCAAGAAGGAGCATTGGCTTTTTTGTTACCTAGCTCTGGGGACTTGCCTGTATGTAGACTTATTCTGAACAACTTTCCCCAACGTTTCTGTAAATAGAACAGATATAATAAAAATAATTTCATTTTTAAATCATCCATTGCATCTGAAATGTGTACTCTTCCTCCTCATGAGGAAGTTGTAGACTGCAATGAGGTCTCCCCTCAGTCTCCTCCAGGCTGATCAGACCAAATGACCTCAGCCGCTCCTCATACGGCTTCTCCTCAAGGCCCTTCACCATCTTCATTGCCCTCCTTTGGACACTCTCTAATACCTTAGTATCTTTCTTACGTTGTGGTGCCCAAAACTGCACTCAGTGTTCAAGGGGAGGCCACCGCAGAGCAGAGCAGAACACTCCTTCCTCGACTGCTGCAACTGCTTTGCCTGATGCCCCCCAGGACACGGTTGGCCCTCCTGGCTGCCAGGGCACTGCTGACTCAGATTCAACTTGTCATAGACCAGGACTCCCAGGTCCCTTTCCATGGCACTGCTTTCCAGCATCTCATTCCCAGTCTGTACATACATCTGGGGTTCCCCCATCCCAGGTACAGAATCCAGCACTTTCCCTGGTTGAACTTCCTATGGTTGGTGATTGCCCAGTCCTCTAATTTGTCCAGGTCTCTCTTCAGGGCCTCCCTGCCTTTGAGGGAGTCAGCAGCCCCTCCCAGTTTAGTATAGTCTGCACATCTCTTAATTCACAAATGAAAGCAAATCTTGAAATTAAATATAGTTGTTGTATACTATGAAGACCTTGACATTCAGCCTTCTCGAGAGTATATTTTTCAAATTAAATCAACCTAATTTCTCATTTCTTTAAATAGAAAAACATCCACTTACATTTGGGATACACTTTTCATATGGGGAAAGGAGTCTGAGGAAAAAGAATCTATCAAGGTCTAATCATGCACAAAATAGAGAAGCATTTTTCAAAGGGCCAAAAGGTATAACTTAATCCTTGCTGATGCTGACAGTCCTGTAGTGACCAACATTCAGCAGACAGGGCTATGCTCTTCTGATATTGTGCCTTTAAATGTTTCCTCCTTTGGAGCAGCATTTTGGAGGTAGCTCTGTGTGTCTATAAGGTTCATCCACTGCTGTGGTGTAGAACGTGAGCTGGCTGTGCCCCTGCTGGTCTCTGGGGTGGCTGCTGTGAGGGACCTGAGGCAGAGCTTTGAGAACGGAGCAGCAAACAAGTTTAATAACGTGGATTTATATTTCAAGATTTCTTTTGTCATTGGAGGCTGCAGGACTGACAGAGGTGGGGGCTGTCTCTGCTGCCTCTGGAATGTTAAAAAATAATAGTAATAAACCAGTCTTCAGCACTGATGCTGCTTTGGTATGATGCAAATTTGCTCTTTTTCTTCAGCACTCTGTTCTCCATTCAGCTAAAATCTCAGCCAACAAAATTAAATAAATAACATTATTTCCTCAGTTGTCCATGGGGTCTGTTGTCTGGACAGACAGTGGTACAAGGCCACGGGGCTAGCTGGCCTCCCCAGCTACCACACAACCTTGCTCTGCCAAGGGACTCATCCTCCAGCTCGAATACATCGAGTAACTGCCTTACACTGCTGTGAGGAGACACTGAATAATTGGAAGTAATGATCTAGTAATAAAAGTCAGGTTTTAATGAGTGAGGACATAGCCTAGCTTAATAACTCCTGTTTTCTGTTTCAGGTTAGGAAAAGTGATTCCCTGCTTTGCTTCAAGGTGAATGTTGTACTCTGCTTTGTCTCCTTGCTTGTTTAGGATTTAGACAATAGATAGTTAAGGAAGTCTGAAATATTTTTTTGCAGCTAGCTATCCATGAATTTTAGCAGATTTGGCCTATTTTTGAAGAGTTTTGATGCAGAGATGTTTACAACAGCTTCCAGAAAGGACAGGACTTGCCTTTGTAAAATTCTTCTCCATTTGTCAGCATCTGTGTATCTTGGCCTTGCTGCTATTTGGTTTGTAGGTGTCAGAAACTATTTTTTTTGCCTGTCACATCCGTGTTTCTGGAGGTAGGGAGAGGGAAGGCCTCCAAACCTAGTGGAAGCACAGAACTCTTCAGATGAAGCTCCAGCTCCAAGCTGCACAGCTAGAGAGGCCAGTGATGGTCACATCTTACATCTTGTTTGCTTTTTTTCAATTTATTTTTGTCACCCCACGAGTACTACCTTCTCTGTCCTGCTATATTCCAGAAGAAATCTTTGAGGAAAGACAGCAAAGGACAAACTGATAGCATTATACCATCTGAGATGGCTTTTTAAGGATGGTATGAGACTCCAAATCATTCCTTTGATGCAGGAAAGAGAAATGTTTTATTTTGAAGAAAGGTGGTGGATAACTATAAACTCTGGGGCTTTCAAGGGGAGTTTATTTCCCATTTTCGTTTTTCATTGAGCAGTAAAGACAGAATGCTGGGGACCTGTGGGTGGCTTCACTTTTTACAGTTCTTACCAGAAAAGATCAGAAACAGGCAAGGCTTGTTAAATTTGTGTTGCAAGAAAGCCGTGTGCTGGCTTGTCTGTCACTGCAGTCAGTATTGCATCCATCTGCCCAGGTTTTCTGAGTTAAACAGTGTGACTGTGTTGATTTCTTCTTGCAACATGGCGAGTTTCACTGGACAGATACTACACCATTCAAGGTCTGATCGTCTTTATAACATAAATAGAGGAGAGAAATGCCATTCTGAGTGTGTACCTCATGTCTGCTGACTCACAACTGTGGCAGGAAGTCGGAAAGCACACTTGACTCAGGCTTAGCACCCTGGTCTTACAGCACAAGTACTGATGTATTTATTTTTTAATTGTAACTCATGAATGTGCAACGGTGGGGTTTTTTTTGTTTGGTTTTTTTTTTTTTAATTCCTCTTTCAGGGGCTCCAAGCTTCTGCTTGGGATAAACAATCAAACATAAAATCAGCATTCACAACTCAAGAAAATCTGGAATTTCAAAATGCTTGCGGTATCAACCCGGGCATGACTTGGCAGTAATTGCTGTAGGATATCTAAATTAAGCAGTGAGGCTTCTGTGGTGGCAACTGTTAGGAAAGACTGCAGCACACATCAGCTCTTTCAGGACCCCAATGCACTTTTACATTTAAGGGGGAGTTGTTGGCATTCAGATCCTCACATACAAGTTGCTGAGACTAAATCAGCAAAACACTTTCAGGCATATCCTTAAGCACTTTGTTGTTGATGAAGGAGAGATATAAGTTCTTAATTATCTGTGCTGAATCAGGGAACTGGAAGGTTTCTTGAGTATCTTTTAAAACACTAGCTGTGCCCTGGAATGCAGGGTCTGAGAAGCTGCTGCCTTACCCTCTCTCTAGCTGCATTTGTTCTCTGAGAGTATGCTCACTAACCTTCAAGTAACTGGTGCCTTACATCTGACTCTGGGGGATTTTGCCATTCCCAAGTGCTTATCAGTTTAGAAGAACAGGCATAATGCTGTATTCAACTTTAACTGGAGCACTTTTGATAACTGTCCATCTTATTCAAATTCTGCTGAGTGTAGGATTATTAAATAATGTGAAAGATAAATGGAGGATGAAGCCTGGAGGGGAACTGACTGTGTCTTTTATATGTTTGCATCTGTATCATAACCAGGTATTTGTAGATACTTCAGCCCTATCAGCTCAGCTAGCATGTTGGAGTTCACCACAGGAGCAGAAAAAGGGAGAAAAGACCCCCCCCCACATGCACCTCAAAGCAGCAGGCAATTGCAGCTGTTCTCAAGGAGAAGGTTTGTGTCAGCAGATCTTACACAGCTATGCTCAGAAAGTTTGTGTCAGCAGCCATAAAAGCTGGCCCATCAGCATTTCTGTTTTATTCCATACACAAAATGCATATTACTGAACAATCATGCCAAAGGCAGGGAATATTTCTTGATAACGCAACTTGGAAGTAGCATCTCCCTGTGGGAGCAATCATGTCACGTGCCACAGAAGTCTGTGTGGGGTTAGATGCAAATCCTTGTTGGTGGTACTTCCTATAAGATTGTGTTGGGAACCAAGTAATTTGGNCACGAGTACTACCTTCTCTGTCCTGCTATATTCCAGAAGAAATCTTTGAGGAAAGACAGCAAAGGACAAACTGATAGCATTATACCATCTGAGATGGCTTTTTAAGGATGGTATGAGACTCCAAATCATTCCTTTGATGCAGGAAAGAGAAATGTTTTATTTTGAAGAAAGGTGGTGGATAACTATAAACTCTGGGGCTTTCAAGGGGAGTTTATTTCCCATTTTCGTTTTTCATTGAGCAGTAAAGACAGAATGCTGGGGATCTGTGGGTGGCTTCACTTTTTACAGTTCTTACAAGAAAAGATCAGAAACAGGCAAGGCTTGTTAAATTTGTGTTACAAGAAAGCCGTGTGCTGGCTTGTCTGTCACTGCAGTCAGTATTGCATCCATCTGCCCAGGTTTTCTGAGTTAAACAGTGTGACTGTGTTGATTTCTTCTTGCAACATGGCGAGTTTCACTGGACAGATACTACACCATTCAAGGTCTGATCGTCTTTATAACATGAATAGGGGAGAGAAATGCCATTCTGAGTGTGTACCTCATGTCTGCTGACTCACAACTGTGGCAGGAAGTCGGAAAGCACACTTGACTCAGGCTTAGCACCCTGGTCTTACAGCACAAGTACTGATGTATTTATTTTTTAATTGTAACTCATGAATGTGCAACGGTGGGGTTTTTTTGGTTTGTTTTTTTTTTTTTTTTAATTCCTCTTTCAGGGGCTCCAAGCTTCTGCTTGGGATAAACAATCAAACATAAAATCAGCATTCACAACTCAAGAAAATCTGGAATTTCAAAATGCTTGCGGTATCAACCCGGGCATGACTTGGCAGTAATTGCTGCAGGATATCTAAATTAAGCAGTGAGGCTTCTGTGGTGGCAACTGTTAGGAAAGACTGCAGCACACATCAGCTCTTCCAGGACCCCTATGCACTTTTACATTTAAGGGGGAGTTGTTGGCATTCAGATCCTCACATACAAGTTGCTGAGACTAAATCAGCAAAACACTTTCAGGCATATCCTTAAGCACTTTGTTGTTGATAAAGGGGAAATATAAGTTCTTAATTATCTGTGCTGAATCAGGGAACTGGAAGGTTTCTTGAGTATCTTTTAAAACACTAGCTGTGCCCTGGAATGCAGGGTCTGAGAAGCTGCTGCCTTACCCTCTCTCTAGCTGCATTTGTTCTCTGAGAGTATGCTCACTAACCTTCAAGTAACTGGTGCCTTACATCTGACTCTGGGGGATTTTGCCATTCCCAAGTGCTTATCAGTTTAGAAGAACAGGCATAATGCTGTATTCAACTTTAACTGGAGCACTTTTGATAACTGTCCATCTTATTCAAATTCTGCTGAGTGTAGGATTATTAAATAATGTGAAAGATAAATGGAGGATGAAGCCTGGAGGGGAACTGACTGTGTCTTTTATATGTTTGCATCTGTATCATAACCAGGTATTTGTAGACACTTCAGCCCTATCAGCTCAGCTAGCATGTTGGAGTTCACCACAGGAGCAGAAAAAGGGAGAAAAGACCCCCCCCACATGCACCTCAAAGCAGCAGGCAATTGCAGCTGTTCTCAAGGAGAAGGTTTGTGTCAGCAGATCTTACACAGCTATGCTCAGAAAGTTTGTGTCAGCAGCCATAAAAGCTGGCCCATCAGCATTTCTGTTTTATTCCATACACAAAATGCATATTACTGAACAATCATGCCAAAGGCAGGGAATATTTCTTGATAACGCAACTTGGAAGTAGCATCTCCCTGTGGGAGCAATCGTGTCACGTGTCACAGAAGTCTGTGTGGGTTTAGATGCAAATCCTTGTTGGTGGTACTTCCTATAAGATTGTGTTGGGAACCAAGTAATTTGGTGTCACATCTTGGCCAAGGTAGTCTTGGCCTGACCCAAAGTTCATGGAAAGTAGTGAATTGTTTGTAATTCTAAAAAGATTTCAAGTGTGCTCCCCAAAAGCCTATTTATTAGGAAGCTTGGTGATGTTTAGATTTTTGGCTTCCAAAGTCTTTAGAGAATACATAAAACACACACTGATTTCAGTGTGTAGTTCAGTCTAGCTGTTCTAAAGGGCAGGATGGAGAGCTGGGGTGAATTTTAAATAAAAATTGATTTACTGCTTTAATCTATGTTTATTGCTCTATCTCAACCACTGTTTAACTACGTTTTGGTTCCATTAAGAAGGATGTTTTATTCTTCTTTTGTCAGAAGTCAGAGTTCAGAACAAATGTTTCATTTAATAACTTTAATGGAGGAACAGAATTGGGGTTTAATTTCACGTTTTATTGAATGAACCCTGCTCTTCTCTCCTATGAATAGACAACAACTTGCTGCACAGTCCTCATCTCTGCTTATTGGTAAGCACAAGTTCTTTAAGAAACAAACCAAAAAAACCCAAGCAAAGTATCATGCTTGGAGTACTTAAGGAAGCAGGAGACATGGATCATAAAATCGAGACACTCATTGTGGATTTGCTCTCTGTCTGTGTACAGGGGTTTGATAATTAATTGCATGAGTCTCCAAGTCTGATTTCTGATAATACATACCTCTGTTTGGACATGGGGACTGTGATGATCCAAATCAGTGTGGAAATTGCTGTGATGCTGAAATCCACCTTGCCTACTTATTGGTTGTTACCAGTCTGCTGCTGGAGGTTACTGCTGCCAGTCCCTCAGCCAGCCCAGCAGATTTTATAAGGCACCCACTTCTTTTAAGCAGCCCTCGATAGTATTTATGATAGATGTGGATACCTGTGCGAGGCAGTAAAGGGAATGCAAGGATAACGTGTGCTCACAAGTGTGCTGCCAGGCCACTGGTGCCAGGTGATAACCTTCAGCCAGGGTGTGGAGTGTCACCATAACAACCCAAAAAAAACAAAAAACAAAAAAAGGAAAAGAGAGAAAAAAACCCCACAAACTCCCACTGCCAACAGCAGTAGTAAAGTCTGTTGCAAGGGCATCTGACCACAGCTGAAACCAGACTTAAGAGAAGACACTGTCTGCCTAAGAGCTAACATCAGTTTTAACAACACAGTGCCAAAGGATGCAAGGTATGATTTCATGGAGTTGCAGTTTCTCTTTTCCTTTCTCTTTTCCCCTGAAATCAGGACACTCAGAAAAGAGAAAAAAAATCAAGCCATTATGTATGTTTTTTGTTTTCTCCATGGACCTTCTACTAATATGGTATTCAGGCAAATACATGAATACAACAGATTTTACTATTTTGTATTTATGAGAGAATGACCCAATTACTAATTTGTAGCCATATATGAAAACACAATCC